>NC_036868.1:2786003-2804856 GCF_002910315.2 Salvelinus sp. IW2-2015 | reverse complement strand
ATGTTGTTATATGCTATATGTTATATAATTATATGTTATTTATATGTTGATGGTTATATGTTTAATATGTTATATATTATGTATATGTTATATATATATTATGTATATATTATAGTATATGTTATGTTATATATTATGATGGTATAGTGTATGTTATATATTACATATGTTATGTTATTTATGTTATATATTATATGTTATATATATCATGTTGTTATCTTATTGTTATTATTGTATTGTTAATTATAGTATATGTTATGTTATATATTATATGTTATATATTATAGTACATGTTATGTTACATATTATATGTTATGTTTTATGTTGTTATATGTTATATATTATAGTATATGTTATGTTATATGTTATATGTTATGTTATATGTTGTATGGTGATTCTTTGACCCACCTCTACGCAGACGACACCATTCTATATACTTCTGGCCCTTCTTTGGACACTGTGTTAATTAACCTCCAAATGAGCTTCAATGCCATACAACTCTCCTTCCGTGGCCTCCAACTGCTCTTAAATGCAAGTAAAACTAAATGCATGCTCTTCAACCGATCGCTGCCCGCACCTGCCCGCCTGTCCAGCATCACTACTCTGGACGGTTCTGACTTAGAATATGTGGACAACTACAAATACCTAGGTGTCTGGTTAGACTGTAAACTCTCCTTCCAGACTCTCATTAAACATCTCCAATACAAAAGTTAATCTAGAATCGGCTTCCTATTTCGCAAAACAAAGCATCCTTCACTCGTGCTGCCAAACATACCCTCGTAAAACTGACTATCCTGCCGATCCTCGACTTCGGCGATGTCATTTATAAAATAGCCTCCAACATTCTACTCAACAAATTGGATGCAGTCTATCRCAGTGCCATCCGTTTTGTCACCAAATCCCCATATACTACCCACCACTGCGACCTGTATGCTCTCGTTGGCTGGCCCTCGCTTCATACTGCATATCCTACCATTTCAGTGTTTAATTGCTATATTGTAATTACTTCGCCACCATGGCCTATTTATTGCCTTACCTCTCTTATCCTACCTCATTTGCACATGCTGTATATAGATTTTTCTACTGTATTATTGATTATATGTTTGTTTATTCCATGTGTAACTCTGTGTTGTTGTGTGTCGAACTGCTATGCTTTATCTTGGCCAGGTCGCAGTTGCAAATGAGAACTTGTTTTCAACTAGCCTACCTGGTTAAATAAAGGTGAGAAATAAATATATATATTATAGTATATGTTATGTTATAAGTTATGTTGTTATATGTTATATATTATAGTATATGTTATATATTATAGTATATGTTATATATTATATGTTATGTTGTTATATGTTATATATTATAGTTCATGTTATATATTATATGTTATATATTATATGTTATGTTATATATTATAGTATATGTTGTTATATGTTATATATTATAGTATATGTTATGTTATATGTTATATATTATAGTATATGTTATGTTATATGTTGTTATATATGATAGCATATGTTATGTTATATGTTATATATTATAGCAAATGTTATGTTATATAGTATGTTATATATTATAGCATATGTTATGTTATATGTTATAGCATATGTTATGTATATGTTATATCATGTTATGTCTCTCAGCCCCCCCCCCCCCCCCAGGACCACGGCTCGTGTAAACAGGAACCCGATCCCGGTGCACTCGCTGGCTGGGGTTTGGCTCCACTCATAGACCCGCTGGTGATACACGATCAGCCTGAGCTTTGGGAAACGGGCTTATCTGATGCCTTACTAAAGGCCCCACTCTCTTCCCGTCTCAATAACAGAGCACATCTGGTGCCTCTGCAGCGAGTGCAGGCAGCGAAGGAGCGCTGTCTCTTTGGGTTCCCTCTGGAGGGGATCAGACCATCTCCCTATTCTCTCAGAAATCCACTTACCCGATAGCGAAGAGACTAGGAACGGTATTTATAGGCCAAAATGTACAATTCCACATCTGGATCCAATAATAAAAAAGGGCAATTTGGTATACCCCTGGTAGTTTTGAAAATGATTGAAAACGTTTGTGCAGTACAAACAGAAGGTTTCGCCAATTAGTTTGTAAAGGGCGGGTGTAAGATATATTTTATTTTGCGATACTTTGACTAGCCACCAGATGGCGACTGTAGCCTGTTTTCTGTTGAGGCAATGGTGGCTCACCTGTTGGATGCTTTTGCATATGGAATTAGGCCACCTCAGGCGATGATACCCATTTCGTATTTGGCCCATTAATTTCTATACAGATAGGTCTTGGACAGAAAATCTAGAGATTCCTGTATTGGTCATAGGAACCTATCCATAGACCATAGCCTACAATGGTAAAAAAAWATATATATAATAAGAAACTTTCCAAAGACCAAAGACGCAAGTAAAATGACGACGAAGAGATTCATTGCGAGCTGTAGGCAGAAGATATCGGCCAAGCAACTCGTTGCAAATGGCTTCATTTGGACGTTGAAACCTAATAATACCTGAATTGAAGTTGCCCCTGTAGCAGACCTTTTCATTCAATGGGAGCCGTTCCAAAGCCATATTTTGTTTTATTCCACAAAAAGCTTCCGAATGTAGCTCTGAATGTAGCGTTCCCACTGATGACACACCCTTATAAAATTTACAAAATGCATATGGATTTTAACGACCCATATGTTCAACATAAAATAAATATGTTTATCGCAAGATTTTGCATGAATTTGTTATTTTGTTTCCTGGTTGTTTACTGTAGGTATGTGACAAGTCTCACGTCACACGTCAGTCATGATGCGGGTATAAAGAAGGTAGGTCCAACTATTTCAGTGATCACATTTTCAGAGTGACTGTGGCTGCTGGTTGTGTCTGTGCTTGAAGTTCTGGCCAAATCATCATAAGGATGTCAAAAATGATGGTTGTTCATCTCGGAGTGATTGTGTTCGCTATAATTTTATCGACACAGGTATGCCAAATACATTTATTATTAATATTAAGTATTTTTCCTATAAAAAACAATGTTTTTCGTAAAGTAATTCGCATTTTATTTTTGTTTTTGGTGTAGGGTAGGGTATTTCTTCGATAGTCTATAATTAATTGTTTGTGATATGGTTTTAACATTATACGGCTATGGCAGATAGGACTTAAAGTAGCCCACCGAGCACAGTTCGTCCAGTTTTTTTATTTACATTTGGTTGATTTGTCAACTAACCTGAATTCAACAAAACATTTCACCATGTCATTGGATTTAGGTTAAAAGTTGGGTAAAAAAAAAAGCCAAATTCCCTTTTTAAAAATCCAAACCGTTTTCTATGTTGATTCATGTCATCACATTACTTTTTTTTATTACGTGGAAACAACGTTGATTCAACCAGTTTTTGCCCAGTGGGTAGTCATCAGGTAAAATCATGCAATGCAACATGCAATATGATCTGATCCAAGTCATAAGCCTCACATTGGTGCCAATCACTTACTTTAACGTGTGCGCACATTTTGGGACCGTTCCTCAAAACATCTATCTATCATCTCGTCTTGTTGCCAATTATCCTAATAGTTGTGATGCACGTTTATTTAATTTATTCAAAACATCTCGGTAAATTAATGATTTAAAGCCACGTACACCTGAGTCTACCAAAGGGATAAAGTTCCTTTCAGTGATGCGCGCCAATCGATACCTGAAACGAATAGCGAAGACCATCCGTTTGCGCGTGCCTGTTTGGACTAGCATCCATTCTGTGTGGCGTTACATGTACAGGCCAACGTGATAACTGGGTGTGACCCGAACAGAGACACGAACAGGCTACATCTTTAGGGGGGTGGGGGGAAACTGTTTCCTCCTGTTCATGTTTTCTTTCCAGTGTAGCGGATGTATAAATGAAAAGTGCATTGTGTTTAATTTGCATGATTTGCTATTTTGCAACATAAACTAGCTAGGCTACCAGTTGGAAGAACATTCAGTGGAAATTTGCTTGGTTCAGTTAGGTTACTGATTTGGTCTAGTCTAGGATGTTTCTTTGGATATGGCATGACAAGTTGGACTACCCTACATGGTGTTCAATAAGTTGTCTCCCCAAACCGTGATGGCCATTTTAATTGTAAAACATCTCTCCCTTCTAAATCTCAATCCATTGATTGTTTTTCAGATTGGATCTAGAATTCCCATATGCCACGATAGCTGGTTTTTAAACTCCTGAAGTATTTTTTTGCTAGTTCTTCACAGCCTTCCTTTTCTAACCCAAAATGTAAAGTCCTCTAGATATGACATCATGTTGATGTCACTCTGGATAAGACCTCTGCTAAATGACTAAAATGACAATGTGAATGTGTGCTTTGGCTAGAATGTGCTTGTTCAAAAATGAAGAACTCAGTTTCTCAATTCAGTGGAATTCAATTTGAGATGTTGCTAAACCAAGCCTCTTCCTGTTTGCCTGCAGGTGGTCTCCCTGAACACCACAGCAACCGCATTGCACAACGCGACCTCCAGCGTAAACTCCACCATGGCCACGGGCACGTACAGCAGCTCGGCCAACTCCACCTCCCCTACCGGAGTGGGCATATCACTGCAGTCCAGCCACTTCTCCCTCCTGCTCCCCATCGTCATGGCGACCTGGCTCCTGCGCTGCTATTGTTGAACCCATAACCCTTGATCCACCCTCCTGTTACCACCTCAACCACCACCACTCCCCTCAACCGCACTGAACCAAGACCCCAATCCTAACATCCAGCAGCCAAAATGGACTCCACATCACCCACACCCACTCATTCGCCCCCACAGAAAAAAGGAAATCCTAGTGCTGACTTTTTTTCTCCGGGGGGGACGTTAGTTGGAGAGGAAGCCGCCACCATCAACCCCTCGCACCCCTCCCCCCTTTCGAAACCCCTTACGGAACATCAACATGTCTTCTTGCTCCAGCACCGTACTCTGCCAACCCTCAAGACCTGCATTTCCATAGTAACACAACCAACATCCTGGTTATCAGTCTGGGGGTATTCTGGGGTATGTAGGCCTACAGGGAAGTGGTTGTCATGTCAGGTCTCTTGAAAAAAATGTGGACCACTTGAGTGTACAGAAGTTCTTATTGTAGTTTTAATTTCACCTGGGAAATAATTCTAAATTTGTTTTGTATGTGCCCTGCCCAAAGTGAAGGTTGCACATAGATTATTAAAGAGAAACTCAATCCTCTTTTAATTAAACTATTTTAAATGGTCACGATTTGGCACTTTTTGAGTTTTTTGTTATTGGAAATGTACCAGAAGATGTGTTGTATGTAGAGATAATAAGTTTGATACTGGGCTTGAGTCAGTATGCCTTGTGATTTATAAAGAGTTTCTGGTCTTTTACAAGGAGGGTATAACTGGCATCTCTCCCTTTCGATGTCTGGGTTGGTCCTAACAAAATGACTGTACTGTAACCATGTGGGAAGGGTTGATGTTAAATTTATATTCCCCCCTTATAGTTTATATTTTGTATAAATGACAATGTTACAATGTTAGTTTTTGTTTAGTCTTCTGAAATAATGGGAAGGAATGACAATGTACAATAAATTATACTTAAAAAATATTTATTTTGTATGTTTCTTCCTTACTGTTTTAAAGGTGTTTCATTGGTTGATACTATACTGTCGCTGGATGCATTTTTTGTTTTGTTTTAATTGAACTTTTACTTAACCTTCATTTAACTAGGCAAGTCAGTTAAGAAAAAAATCTTATTTACAATGACAGCCTACCGGGGAACCGTGGGTTAACTGCCTTGTTCAGGGGCAGAACGACAGATTTTTACCTTGTCAGTTCGGGAATTCGAACCAGCAACCTTTCAGGTTACTGGCCTAACGCTGTAACTAGGCTACCTGCCGCTCCAATGAGTCTGTAGGTTTAAGAATCACTATTTAGGTTTCTCTTTTGGTGGCTTAACTACTTTCACTACCTTTGAAATGACAAACTACCAAATCTTGTTTTAAAAATCTAGCTTGGTGGTTTATTGATCCAGCCTTCTACAACTGTCCTTCTTGGTCAATGTCACCTGTACTTTGATCTCTCATCTCCTGGAAATCCACATCGATCTCGGKCCATAACATAATCCTAATGTAGTTTGCTATAGGAGTGCAGCAGACAGATTAATTGGTATTGAGCTGTATTAGAGTCTAGACGTACAGCAGCTGCTGAGCTTGCTGCATGGGCCCGAGCTGGACTCAGCATTTCATGATGCCCCCTAGATCTCCTCTGGCTCTAGTCCAGTGACACACAGACACACACACACCGGGTACAACAAAGCTGTGACCTCCATGTTCTACAGATGTGAGGTTTAAACTCAGGTCCTAAACTTTTTCTCCTTTGAAGAAAAATGCCACATTTCTCAGTTTTTAACGCTAAGCACTTATGTTTTTTATCCACTTGCCAAGAGTTGAAGAGGAGGATCCCCTAAAGGTGAATGATTTCATATTTGATTAGGTAACTAGATCTGTCTCTCTGCTCTGAAGTCTACCCAACACTGTCTAGTCTTTGATTTCATGCTAGAAACGATGCCACTTCATGGTTAGATGTCAGACGAACATCCAACGTCCATTTGTATGAGTTGTCAACAAAATGAATTCTACTTGAAATAAACCAACCCTTAAAACCCTATTGCTGATTTTTGCTTGAAATCTAGGTTAAAATTACACTCAATAAATGCTGCAAATTCAATCAACCATTTATGTTGTTGCAACGTGATTCAAATTTTGATAAAGTTTCATTAACCGACACACCAAGTTAGAGACAAGAAAAACTCAAAATTAGTAAGTTAAAAAAATAATTTTTTGTAATGTTTATTTTGGTTTGATCTTCTTGTCCAGCCTCATCACCCTGGTCTTGTCCATTGATTTGCTATGTTAATTTCAAAAACTTTGCCAAACAAATATTTTTCTCTCACTTGGGTTTTTCAGAGGCGTCATGCAAAATGAAAGGATCGACAGCCGCAGATGAACACGGTGTTTGTTTGTCATACAGACAGCCCTTGTCGGAGTCCCACCACACTAAAGAGGAAATGTGATCATAATCTTCTCCTGAAATCCCGTTTCCATGGTTTGAACATGATGACGTCTTCACATGGTACTTTCTTAGGACCTTTCTTCTCATCTTTTTAACTACAGAACATAGAAAGGCTTTGTTTGAACATGTGTAGACACTGACATGGTGCTGGAATGGAGATAATATGAGGTTAAAATCCCCCTTTAACAAATTCCCCCTTTAACAAGATAAGGATGCATTAAAATCCACAACATCCAATCCATTTCAACAATTCAACAGGAAACACAAATTGCACACAAATGTTGAAACCTTAGTTCCCACCACTATGTGTTGTAAATGTGCATCCTGTTGTGCATGCAGTGGAATGACATCAGCTGTGAAATGGACTCATACAGTGAGTAAGCAGTAAGCACGGTGGGTGATGCTGTGAAACTGATTAATACAGTGAGTAAGCAGTAAGCACGGTGGGTGATGCTTGAAACGGATTAATACAGTGAGTAAGCAGTAAGCACGGTGGGTGATGCTGTGAACTGATTAATAACGTGAGTAAGCAGTAAAGCACGGTGGGTGATGCTGTGAAACTGATTAATACAGTGAGTAAGCAGTAAGCACGGTGGGTGATGCTGTGAACTGATTACTACAAGTGAGTAAGCAGTAAGTGCGGTGGGTGATGCTGTGAAACTGATTAATACAGTGAGTAAGCAGTAAGCACGGTGGGTGATGCTGTGAAACTGATTAATACAGTGAGTAAGCAGTAAGCACGGTGGGTGATGCTGTGAAACGGATTAATACAGTGAGTAAGCAGTAAGCCGGTGGGTGATGCTGTGAAAGATTAATACAGTGAGTAAGCAGTAAGCACGGTGGTGATGCTGTGAAACTGATTAATACAGTGAAGTAAGCAGTAAGCCGGTGGGTGATGCTGTGAAACTGATTAATACAGTGAGTAAGCAGTAAAGCGGTGGGTGATGCTTGTGAAACTGATTAATACAGTGAGTAAGCAGTAAGTGCGGTGGTGATGCTTGAAAACTAATTAATACAGTGAGTAAGCAGTAAGTGTGGTGTGATGCTGTGAAACTGATTAATACAGTGAGTAAGCAGTAAGTGCGGTGGGTGATGCTGTGAAACACTAAATATCAGTGAGTAAGCAGTAAGTCGGTGGGTGATGCTGCGCGTCAGTGGAGAAGAGAAAGTCCTCTCTGCAACACTGATAGCTAGGCTTTACCAGCCAATACACCTGCCTATTGTCCCCCATGTTCCCGGTACCACATAGAACCTCTCCCTGCCCAGCTTCTCTCATCCCCCTCTCATCCACACACAGTTTTTGTTCCTACTTATCCCAAAACCCTCTCCTTCCTGTCCCTCTCTCCTCCTCCTCCACATATTTTCCCCCCTCTCCCTCCATCTAGCCCTCAGATTGACTTAAATTCAATCTTCCTTCTTTCAAACATAACAAACTTTTCCATTATCCCAGCCACCCTCTGGTGTGAGTTTCCTAAAAAACTAGTCGCTAAGAGCAGAGCCACCACACTCGTAGAAAGCAAATAGTTAAATTTGGCTAATTTTGTTCCATCACACAAAGAAGATTTGGCTCAAATATAGATGTTTATAATTTTGGTAACAAATGTGATATTGCTACAGACGTCAAAAAACCTTTTATAACAATTATACACATTTATTTGTCACGTCAATCAATTTTTGTCCCCCCCCCCCCCCCCTTCCCCCCCCCCCCCCCCCCCCCCCCCCCCCCCCCCCCCTCCCCCCCCCCCCCCCCCCCCCCCCCCCCCCCCCCCCGCCTCTCGTGCGGTTGCGGCTGGATGTTGAGATAAATAACATACAACGTCAGAAAGGAGGCTTTCAGGAACTACCACTGACATATAAACTTTCCCTAACTGTATCACTCCAGGGGCATGTTTCCCCCAACCCTAACTGTATCACTCCAGGGGGAGGATTTTCCCCTCACCCAACTGTAATAAATGCAAGAGTTGCAATACACTAACAAGTTTGGTTACATAACAATAGCAGTGTTATTGGTCACATACACATATATAGCAGATGTTATTGGTCACATACACATATATAGCAGATGTTATTGGTCACATACACATGATATAGCAGATGTTATTGGTCACATACACATATAAGCAGATATTGGACACCAAAGAGAAATTAGGATTTATTGCAACCTACGGTGTGGTCACATACAATCTTAGCAGATGTTATTGGTCAATACACATATATATAGCAGATGTTATGGTCAATACACATATTTAGCAGATGTTGAGTTGGTACACATACACATATATAGGAATGTTATTGCGGGTGTAGTGAAATACTTGTGTTTCTTAGCTCCAACAGTGTATGGTATCTAACAGTTCACAGACAATACACCTACACACTAACTAAAAGTAAAAATGAATTAAGAAATATATAAATTAGGATCGAGCAATGTGCTGAGTGGCTATTGACTAAAACTACAGTATAATGAATACGTTTTATAGATATGAATGAGTAAACCAGTGTGTAAACCTTATTTAAACATTTATAATCAATCGAGGGGAAGTGTCTCTCCCTAAACCTAGATGTATCAAATCCAGGGGGAAGTTTCCCCTACCATAAATCCTAAAACTGTATCACTCCAGGGGAAGTTCCAAACCATAATCCACCATCCAGGGGAGTTCTAACTAGTATCCTACAGAGGTGTCCGCCAGGTTTCCCCTAAACATAATCCTAACTGTATCACTCCAGGGCGAAGTTTCCCTAACTATAATCCTAACTGTATCACTCCAGGGGGGGAAGTTTCCCCTAACCATATCCTCAAAACCCTGTATCCACCCGGGGGAAGTGTTCCTCTAACCATATCCTAACTGTATCAACTCTTGGGGGGAAGTTTCCCCTAACCATAATCTTAACTCTTATCTCCTCCAGGAATTTCCCCCCCATCCTAACTTATCTCTCCAGGGGAAGTTTCCCCCAACCCTAACTGTATCACTCCAGGGGGAAATCTCCACTAACTTAACTGTATCACTCCACAGGGGAAGTTTCCTCTAACCCTAACTGTATCACTCCAGGGGGAAGTTTCCTCTAACCCAAACTGTAATCACTAACAGGAAGGATATTTTCCCCTAACCTATACCCTAACTGTATCACTCCAGGGGAAGTTTCCTCTAACCCTAACGTATCACTCCAGGGATAGTTCCTCTAACAACTAACTGTTCACTCCAGGGGATACGTTTCCTCTAACCCTAACTGTATCACTCCAGGGGATAGTTTCCTCTAACCCTAACTGTATCACTCAGGGATAGTTTCCTTAACCTAACTGTATCACTCCAGGGGGAAGTTTCCTCTAACCCTAAACTGTATCACTCCAGGGGGGAGTTTCCCCTAACCTTAACTGTACAACTAAAGGGGGAAGTTTCCTCTAACCCTAACTGTATCACTCCAGGGGGGAGTTTCCCCTAACCCTAACCCTAACTGTGTCAGTAGGTACAGATCTAATGGTGAAAACACCCCATCAAACACAACCCCATTGGCCCCATGTTGGTATTCGTTGGGCAAGGTGGGCAGGGGCTAGCCCACATCAAACCCACCCCAAGCCC
Organism: Salvelinus sp. IW2-2015; assembly: GCF_002910315.2. NCBI lineage: Eukaryota > Metazoa > Chordata > Actinopteri > Salmoniformes > Salmonidae > Salvelinus > Salvelinus sp. IW2-2015. The sequence continues at coordinate 2,794,262 of NC_036868.1, read as the reverse complement.
AGCTAGAGGCGTGGTTGCACACAGGAAGTTTTTGTGCAACCATTACTGAGCGTGTTGCTCCAGTATAAATGTTATGTTGTGTGATTCCCATTTTTTTCAAATCTAGTACACTGCCAATGATGAAGTATTTTAAAAAAAACGAAAATAAGTGGATGTGGCAATGTGGGCATGTTTTCTGGGAAAAGAGGGGCCTATTTCAGGMAAAGTGAGTGCTGCCTTCACCAGATATGGGCTGCCCCCACTGGGCCACACTGGGCAAATGCCTTGGGGGCATTGTTGGCAGCGTACATGTGCCCAATATATCGTGCCAATGTGGACATGTATGATGGGACATCGCATCGATTGGCGGTCTGCTGTTCGTACACTTGCTGACGGCGCAGTATGTTTTAAGGAACACCTGCCAGTGGGCGTCAGACGGCCGTCATTTTCGACCATTTCTACAGATGTAGGATCTTAATTTGATCTCTCTTTTGTTGCTGAGAATTTTCCTTGTACTGTCTTTTAGTTTTGAAAGGGCATCTAAAGTTTATAATTTCCATTTGAGACTTGATTTGCCCAAAACAAAAATATATCAACTCCTACAAAAATGTCCAATCATTATAATCCACATAATTATTACTATTTCCTGTTGCTGCAGGATTATTTTCCTGCTGTAGCAAACTGGCTCAAATTATGATCTTACTTACTTACTTCTTACGCCTTAAGATCAGCTTCCCCACCCCTCCCCCAATCCTAACCTTAAGAATTAGTGGGGGAAATGCAAAAATTACCCAAAATCAGCCTTTAGGGGCAACTAATCCCTACGTATACAGTATATGCCTCATCCCTCTGACCCCTTACTCCACACTGCCCCACCCTCAATTATATAATCCAGACAGAGAGCAATTTTGAAGACTTTAATAGCGCAGTCCAGCTCCAGTTCAATATACAGTAAGCACTAAAACAACCACCACTCACCCATAAAAACAAACACTTGTATATGACCCCTGTTTTCTGTCTAGCTGTCTATCAGTTTAGTTTAGTGTAGTGTAGTGTGGTATAGTGTAATGTAGTAGTGTAGTAGTGTGGTGTGGTGTAGTGTAGTAGTGTAGTGTGGTATAGTGTAGTGTAGTAGTATAGTGTAATGTAGTGTGGTATAGTTTAGTGTAGCAGTGTAGTGTAGTAGTGTAGTGTGGTATAGTGTAGTGCAATAGTATAGTGTAGTGTAGTATAATTTAGAGTAGTGTGGTAGAATAGTGTAGTGTAGTTCAGTGTAGTTCAGGGTAGTAGTGTAGTGTAGTGTAGAAGTATGGTGTAGTGTAGTCTAGTGTAGTGTAGTAGTTTAGTATCGTGTAGTGTAGGGTGATGTAGTGTAGTGTAGAAGTGTAGTGTTGTGTAGTGTAGTAGTTTAGTGCTGTGTAGTGTAGGGTGATGCAGTGTAGTGTAATGTCGTGTAGTGTAGTAGTGTAGTATAGTGTAGTGCGATGTCGTTTAGTGTAGTCGTAGTACATTAATGTAGTACACTAACTAGTGTAGTCGTAGTTTAGTGTAGTAGTGTAGTAGCGCATTGTAGTAGTGCAGTGTAGTAGTGCAGTGTAGTAGTATAGTATAGTAGTGCAGTGTAGTAGTATATTGTAGTAGTGTGGTGTAGTATAGTGTGGTAGTGTAGTGTAGTGTATCATAGTGTAGTGGAGTTGTGTAGTGTAGTATGGTGTAGTGTAGTCGTGTAGTGTAGTATAGTGTGGTGTCGTGGTTTGGTATAGTGTAGTATAGTGTAGCATTGTGTAGTAGTATAGTGTAGTATAGTGTAGTAGTGCAGTGTAGTGGCGTAGTGTAGTGTGGTGTAATAGTGTAGTACCGTGTAATATAGTGTAGTAGTGTAGCATTATGTAGTAGTGTGGTAGTATAGTGTAGTAGTGTAATATAGTGTGGTGTGGCAGTATAGTGTAGTGTAATATAGTATAGTGTAGTATAATGCAGTGTAGTATAGTGTAGTATGGTGTAGCATTGTGTAGTAGTATAGTGTAGTATAGTGTAGCAGTGTAATATAGTGTGGTGTGGCAGTATAGTGTAGTGTAATATAGTATAGTGTAGTATAATGTAGTGTAGTGTAATATAGTGCAGTATAGTGTAGTGTATTATAGTGTGGTGTGGCAGTATAATGTAGTGTAATATAGTGTAGTGTAGTATACTGCAGTGTAGTATAGTGGTCGTATGGTGTATGCATTGTGTAGGTAGTATAGTGTGTTAAGTGTAGTAAGTGCAGTGTGTGTGTAAGTGTAGTGTGTGTACTATTGTAGTAATAGTGTAGTAGTGCAGTGGGGTGTAGTGTAGTGTAGTGGTGTAGTGTAGTGTATAGTGTGGTTAGTGTAGTGTAGTAGCGTAGTAATAGTGCATTGTAGTAGTATAGTGGTGGTATCGGTAGTAAGGCATATTATTGTGTAGTGGTGTGTGTGGTAGTGTATGTGTAGTATAGTGTAATGTGGGTGAAGTTGTGTAGTGTGGTCAGTAATGTCAGTATGAAATGCAGTTTGGTGTAGTGTATTGTAGTGCAGTGTCAATTAGTAGTTGGTGGTATAGTAGCGTAGTATAGTGGTTGGTGTGATGTTGTGCAAGTATAGTGGGTAGGTGTAGTGCAGTTTTAGTAGTAGTTGTAGTGTAGTGGTGAGTAGTAATACGTGTAGTTGTCACGTTCCTGACCTGTTTGTTGGTGTTTTGTATTGTTTAGTTGGTCAGGACGTGGAGCTGGGTGGGAAATTCTAGTTTGTGTTCCTAGTTTGGTCTGTTTCTATGTCCAGCCTAATATTGGTTCTCAATCAGAGCCGAGGTATGCGTTGTCCGATTGAGAATCATATATAGGAGGCTTGTTTTGTGTTGGGATTTTGTGGGTGTTTGTTACCTGTCTCGTGTTGTGTTCTGCACAGATAGGTGCTGTATCGGTGTTTGCACGTTGTTATTTTGTAAGTTGTTTGTAGTGTTCACTTGTTCTTTCATTAAACATGTTTAACACTGCCGCGCTGCACTTTGGTCCTCTCCTTCACCCTGGAAGAAACCTTTACAGAAACACCCACCAGAACAAGGATCAAGCCGCGTGGCAACGGGCAGCAGGACAGCAGCAGGCGGTACACGGAGGAAATGGTCATGGGAGCAAAATATTTAACGGAGCAAGGACCGCTGGGCTAAGGTTGAGAAGATCGCCGCTCTCGGGAAGAGATGAGGCAGCCACAGCCAGGAGCGCTGAAGGAGGCTGGAAGCCCGAGAGGCTCACCCAAAAATTCTTGGGGGGGGGCTAAGGGGAAGGTGGCGAACGCCGGGTTGGATACCTGAGCCACTCCCCGGCTTACCCGGGAGTGAAGAGGGCGTCCGTACTGGTCCAGACAGCCGTGTTATGCGGGTAAAGCGCACGGTCCCAGTACGCGTGCTAGCCCAGTGCGGGCTATTCCACCTTGCCGCCTGGAGGGGCTAGGTTGGGCACGAGCCGGATGTCATGAACCGGCCCAAACGTATCTGGCCTCCAGTCATTCCTCGGGGCCGGCGACATGGCACCAACCTTACAGTGGTGTCCGCCGGTTCGCCTGCAATAGAGCCAGTGCGCGGTTATTCCACTCGCCGCACTGGCAGGCTAGCGGGACCATTCAACCTGTAGGGTTGGGAGGCTCGGTGTCAAGAGCGCGTGTCTCCTTCACGGTCCGTATATTTTCCGGCGCCCCTTCCCCGCCCACCCGTACCACCAGTGCTACACCACCACACCAGGCTCCAGTGCATCCCAGAGCCGTTCCTCCTCCCCGCAACTCGCCCATGGAGGTCGTGCCCTCAGCCGGTTACCTCCGTTCCGGCCACGCACCAGCCTACTGGTGCGCCTCCAGGTCAGAGTCGCCGTCTGCTCAACGCCGGCTGCACTGCCTGTCTGCCCAGGCCGTCATGAGCCATCCGTCTGCCCAGCGCCGTCTGAGCTGCCTGCCTGCCCAGCGCCGTCTGGAGCCATCCGTCTGCCCACGCCGCTCGAGCCATCCGTCTGCCCACGCGTCTTGAGCCGTCCGTCTGCCCAGCGCCGTCTGAGCCATCCGTCTCAGCCCAGCACCGTATGAGCCATCCGTCTGCCCAGCGCCGTCTGAGCACATCCGTCTGCCCAGCGCCATCTGAGTCATTCCGTCTGCGCACGAAGACATTAGAGCCGCGCCCGTCTGTCCGAGCCATTAGAGCCGTCCGTCAGTCGGACCGCTAGAGCGTCCGTTCAGTCAGGGAGCTGCAGAGACGCGCCAGTCAGGAGCTGCCAGAGACGCCCAGCCAGTAGAGCTGCCAAGAGACGCCAGCCATCAGGCAGCTTGCCAGAGACGCCAAGCCAGTCATAGAGCTGCCAGAGACGCCAGCCAGTCAGGAAGCTGCAGATGACCGCCAGCCAGTCAGGAGCTGCCGGAGACGCCAGCCAGTCCAGGAAGCTTGCCGGAGACGCCAGCCAGTCAGTGAGCTGCCGGAGAACGCCAGCCAGTCAGGAGCTGCCGGAGACGCCAGCCAGTCAGGAGCTGCCGGAGACGCCAAGCCATAGGAAGCTCGCGGAGACGCCAGCCAGTAGGACTGCCCGGAGACGCCAGCCAAGTCAGGAGTCAGCCGACGCCCTACAGTCCATGAGCTGCCACTCAGCCGGAGCTGCCACTCAGTCGAGCTGCACTAGTCCGCGGAGTTGCCCCTCTGTCCTGAGCTACCTCTCTGTCCTGAGCTCCCTCTCTCGTCCTGCAGCTACCTCTAAACATGTGGGGCCTTGGGGAGTATTCTTAGGCCCAAGGTCGCTGGCAGAGGGTACCACTCAAGGGACGCTAAGGAGGGGGACAAAGACAGATGGTGGAGTGGTGTCCTCTGTCCTGCGGCCCGGAGCTGCCCACCGCGGACAGATGCCCACCGCAGACCTCCCTTGAGTTTTAGGGGGTGCCGCCGGAGTTCGCACCTTGAGGGGGGGGGGTTCTGTCACGTTCCTGACCTGTTTCTGTTGTTTTGTATGTGTTTAGTTGGTCAGGACGTGAGCTGGGTGGGAATTTCTATGTTGTGTGTCTAGTTTTGTCTGTTTCTATGTCCAGCCTAATATGGTTCTCAATCAGAGGCGATGGTAATCGTTGTCCCTGATTGAGAATCAGATAATATGGTGGCTTGTTTTGTGTTGGGATTTTGTGGGTGTTGTTACCTGTCTCTGTGTTGGTGTTCTGCAAGATAGGTCTGTATCGTTTTTGCACGTTTGTTATTTTTGTAAGTTGTTTGTAGTGTTTCACTTGTTCTTCTTTAAACACATGTTTAACACTAGCCGCGCTGCATCTTGGTCCCTCCCTTCACCCCTGGAGAAACCTTACAGTAGTACCGTGTACAGTAGTAGTGAGTGCAATTTAGTAGTGTGGTGTGCTGTAGTGTAGGTAATAGTGTCAGTCGTGGCCAAAAGTTTTGAGAGAATGACACAAATGTTATAATTTTCACAAAGTCGGCTGCCTCAACTTGCATATACTCCAGAATGTTATGAGAGTGATCAGATGAATTGCAATTCATTTCAAAGTCCCTCTTTGCATGCAAATGAACTGATCCCCAAAACATTTCCACTGCATTTTCAGCCGCTGCACAAAAGGACCAACTGACATCATGTCAGTGAGTCTCTCGTTAACAAGAGGTGTGAGTGTTGATGAGGACAATGCTTGGAGATCCCTTTGTCAGTGCTGATTGAGTTCGAAGTAACAGAGCTGGAGCTTCAAAGAGGAGTGGGTGCTTGAATCATTGTTCTCCTCTTGTAAAATCATGGGTTCTCTACTGCAGGAGAACACGTACCTTCATCATTGCTTGCAAAAAAGGGCTTGCACAGGCAAGGATATTGCTGCAGTAACTGATGGCACCGAAATCAACTATTTATGATCATCAAAGAACTAAGGAGAGCGGGTCAATTGTTGTGATGAACGGCTTCAGGGCGCCCAAGAAAGGCAGCCAAGTTGCCAGGACCGTCTTCCTAAAGTTGGATTCAGCTGCGGGATCGGGGACCACAGTACAGCGCTTGCTCAGGAATGGCAGCAGGCAGGTGTGAGTGCATCTGCACGCACAGTGAGGCGAAGACTTTTGGAGGATGGCCTCTGTGTCAAGAAGGGCAGACAAAAGACCCACTTCTCTCCAGGAAAAACATCAGGGACAGACTGATATTCTGCAAAAGGTACAGGGGATTGGACTGCTGAGGACTCGGGGTAAAGTCATTTTCTCTGATGAATCCCCTTTCCGATTGTTTTTGGGCATTCCGGAAAAAGCTGTCCGGAGAAGACAAGGTGAGCGCTACCATCAGTCCTGTGTCATGCCAACGTAAAGCATCCTGAGAACATTCATGTGTGAGGTTGCTTCTCAGCCAAGGGAGTGGGCTCACTCACAATTTTGCCTAAGAACACAGCCATGAATAAAGAATGGTACCAACACATCCTCAGAGAGCAACTTCTCCCAACCATCCAGGAACAGTTTGGTGATGAACAATGCCTTTTCCAGCATGATGGAGCACCTTGACATAAGGCAAAAGTGATAACTAAGTGGCTCGGGGAACAAAACATCGATATTTTGGGTCCATGGCCAGGAAACTCCYCAGACCTTAATCCCATTGAGAACTTGTGGGCAATCCTCAAGACGCGGGTGGACAAACAAAAACCCACAAATTCTGACAAACTCCAAGCATTGATTATGCAAGAATGGGCTGCCATCAGTCAGGATGTGGCCCAGAAGKTAATTGACAGCATTCCAGGGTGGATTGCAGAGGTCTTGAAAAAGAAGGGTCAACACTGCAAATATTGACTCTTTGCRTCAACTTCATGTAATTGTCAATAAAAGCCTTTGACACTTACATGAGCCTTTGACACTTACAAATGCTTGTAATTATACTTCAGTATTCCATAGTAACATCTGACAAAAATATCTAAAGACACTCAAAACTTTTGGCCACGACTGTAGAGTGATGTGGTGTAGTAGTCTAGTATAATAGTAAAGGGAGATACCTAGTCAGTTGTCCAACTGAAATGTGTCTTCTGCATTTAACCCAACCCCTTTGATTCAGAGAGGTGTGGGGAGCTGCCATAATCGACATCCCTGTCTTCAACACCCGGGGAACAGTGGGTTAACTGCCTTGCTCAGTGGCAGAACTACATATTTTTACCTTATCAGCTCGGGGATTTGATCCAGAAACCTTCCGGTTACTGGCCCAACGCTCTATCCACTAGGCCACCTGCCGCCCGTAGTGTAATATAGTGTAGTAGTGTAGTTTAGTGTAATAGTGTAGTGTTTTGTAGTGTTTTAGTGTAGTGTAGTGTAGTTTAGTGTAGTAGTGTAGTAGAGGGTAGTGTAGTAGTGTAGTAGTGTAGTATAGTGTAGTGTAATGTAGTTTAGTGTAGTGTAGTAGCATAATATAGTGTAGTGTAGTAGTGTAGTTTAGTGTAATAGTGTAGTGTTTTGTAGTGTTTTAGTGTAGTGTAGTGTAGTTGAGTGTAGTAGTGTAGTGTAATTTAGTTTAGTGTCGTGTAGTGTAGTGTAGCAGTGTAGTTTAGTGTAGTATTTCGTAGTGTAGTATTTTGTAGTGTAATGTAGTATAATATCGTGTAGTAGTGTAGTGTCGTGTAGTATAGTGTAGTGTAGTAGTGTGATGTAGTTTAACTGTCACGCCCTGACCATAGTTTGCTTTGTATGTTTGTATGTTTTGTTTGGTCAGGGTGTGATCTGAGTGGGCATTCTATGTTGTATGTCTAGTTTGTCTGTTTCTGTGTTTGGCCTGATATGGTTCTCAATCAGAGGCAGGTGTTAGTCGTTGTCTCTGATTGGGAACCATATTTAGGTAGCCTGTTTTGTCATCGTGGGTTGTGGGTGATTGTCTATGTGTAGTGTTTTGTGTTCAGCACTATTTTCTATATAGCGTCACGTTCGTTTTGTTGTTTTGTAAAGTTTGGTTAAGTGTTCTTCGTTATAATAAATAGAAGATGTATTCATATCACGCTGCGCCTTGGTCCTCCTCTCTTCCTCCATACGACGAACGTGACAATAACATAACATGTGCTATAATATATAACATATAACAACATATAACATAATATATAACATAACATATACTATAATCTATAACCATATAAACACATATAACATACCACACTACCTCACCTCCCACATTAAAACATATACATAACATATACTATACATATATAACTATATAACAACAGTATAGACATAACATATCACTATAGACATACTAACACATTAACATAACATTACTATAACTATCATAACATATAACTT
>NC_036868.1:2759481-2785696 GCF_002910315.2 Salvelinus sp. IW2-2015 | reverse complement strand
AACATATAAACACTATAACATAACATATAACAACATATATCATAACATATACTATAATATATATACCATATACTATATAACATATAATCAATAATACAGTGAAGAATCTATATACAGCATGTGCAAATGAGGTAGGATAAGAGAGGTAAGGCAATAAAATAGGGCCATGGTGGCGAAGTAATTACAATATAGGCAATTAAACACTGAAATGGTAGGATATGCAGTATGAAGCGAGGGCCAGCCAACGAGAGCATACAGTCGCAGTGGTGGGTTAGTATTGGGATTTGGTGACAAAACGGATGGCACTGTGATAGAATGCATCCAATTTGTTGAGTAGAGTGTTGGAGGCTATTTTGTAAATGACATCGCGAAGTCGAGGATCGGCAAGGATAGTCAGTTTTACGAGGGTATGTTTGGCAGCATGAGTGAAGGATGCTTTGTTTTGCGAAATAGGAAGCCGATTCTAGATTTAATTTTGGATTGGAGATGTTTAATGAGAGTCTGGAAGGAGAGTTTACAGTCTAACCAGACACCTTGGTATTTGTTGTTGTCCACATATTCTAAGTCAGAACCGTCCAGAGTAGTGATGCTGGACGGGCGGGCAGGTGCGGGCAGTGATCGGTTGAAGAGCATGCATTTAGTTTTACTTGCATTTAAGAGTAGTTGGAGGCCACGGAAGGAGAGTTGTATGGCATTGAAGCTCGTCTGGAGGTTAATTAACACAGCGTCCAACGAAGGGCCAGAAGTATACAGAATGGTGTCGTCTGCGTAGAGGTGGATCCGAGAATCACCAGCAGCAAGAGTGTAGTGTAGTGTAGTGTAGTAGTGTTGTTTAGTGGTGTATTTTAGTGTAGTAGTGTAGTATATTGTAGTGTGGTGTAGTGTAGAAGTGTAGTGTAGTATAATGTAGTGTAGTGGTGTACTAGTGTAGTATAGTGTAGTGCAGTTTCGTAGTGTGGTGTTGTAGTGTAGTATAGTGTCGTGTAATGTTGTTTAGTGTAGTTTCGTGTAGTATAAAGTATTTGATTTCAGTTCCTTTCAGTTTAGGTGTATCAAATCAAATCAAATCAAATGTATTTGTCACATACGCATGGTTAGCAGATGTTAATGCGAGTGTAGCGAAATGCTTGTGCTTCTAGTTCGGACTATGCAGTAATATCTAACAAGTAATATAACCTAACAATTTCACAACAACTACCTTATACACACAAGTGTAAAGGAATGAATACGAATATGTACATACAAATGTATGAATGAGTGATGCCCGAACGGCATAGGCAAGATGCAGTAGATGGTATAGAGTACCGTATATACATATGAGATGAGTAATGTAGGGTATGAAAACATTATAACAAGTGGCATTGTTTAAAGTGGCTAGTGATACATTACATCAAGATGGCAAGATGCAGTAGATGGTATAGAGTACAGTATATACATATGAGATGAGTAATGTCGGGTATGGAAACATTATATAAAGTGGCATTGTTTAAAGTGGCTAATGATACATTTAATTACATCAAGATGGCAAGATGCAGTAGATGGTATAGCGTACAGTATATACATATGAGATGAGTAATGTAGGGTATGTAAGCATTATATAAAGTGGCTAGTGATAAATTGATTACATCCATTTTTCCATTATTAAAGTGGCTAGAGTTGAGTCAGTGTCACGATCGTCGTAAAAACATTCGGACCAAGGCGCAGCGTGATATGGGTTCCACATCTTTTTATTCGTGAAACGCACAAAAACAATAAAATGCAAACGATACGTGAAGCTTTGGAGTGCTCACAGGCAACTACACATAAACAAGATCCCACAAGAAACCAGTGGGAAAATGGCTGCCTAAATATGATCCCCAATCAGAGACAACGCTAAACAGCTGCCTCTAATTGGGAACCATACCAGGCCAACATAGAAATAAAACAACCCAGATTACCCACCCAAGTCACACCCCGACCTACCCAAAATAGAGAATAAAAAGGCTCTCTATGGTCAGGGCGTGACAGTCAGTATGTTGGCAGCAGCCACTCAATGTTAGTGATGGCTGTTTAACAGTCTGATGGCCTTGAGATGGAAGCTGATTTTCAGTCTCTTGGTCCCCGCTTTGATGCACCTGTATTGACCTCGCCTTCTGGATGATAGCGAGGTAAACAGGCAGTGGCTCGGATGGTTGTTGTCCTTGATGATCTTTTTGGCCTTCCTGTGACATCGGGTGGTGTAGGTGTCCTGGAGGGTAGGTAGTTTGCACACGGTGATGCGTTGTGCAGACCTCACTACCTTCTGGAGAGCCTTACGGTTATGGGCGGAGCAGCTGCCGTACCAGGCGGTGATACAGCCCGACAGGATGCTCTCGATTGTGCATCTGTTAAAAGTTTGTGAGTGTTTTTGGTGACAAGCCGAATTTCTTCAGCCTCCTGAGGTTGAAGAGGCGCTGGCTGCGGCTTTCTTCCACCACGCTGTCTTGTGTGGTGGACCATTTCAGTTTGTCCGTGATGTGTACACCGAGGAACTTAACTCCTCCACTACTGTCCCGTCAATGTAGATAGGGGCTGCTTCCTCTGCTGTTCCTGAAGTCCACATCCATCTCCTTTGTTTTGTTGACATTGAGTGTGAGGTTATTTTCCTGACACCACACTCCAGGGTCCTCATCCTCCTCCCTGTAGGCCGTCTCGTCGTTTGTGGTATCAAGTTACCACTGTATGTCATCTGCAAACTTGATGATTGAGTTGAGGCGTGCATGGCCACGCAGTCGTGGGTGAACAGGAGTACAGGAGAGGGCTGAGAACGCACCCTTGTGGGGACCCAGTGTTGAGGATCAGCGGGTGGAGATGTTGTTCCTACCCTCACCACCTGGGGGGGCCCGTCAGGATGTCCAGGACCCAGTGGACAGGCGGGGTCGAGACCAGGGTCTCGAGCTTAATGACGAGTTTGGAGGGTACTATGGTATTAATGCTGAGCTGTAGTCGATGAACAGCATTCTCACATAGGTATTCCTCTTGTCCAGATGGGTTAGGGCAGTGTGCAGTGTGATGGCGATTGCGTCGTCCTTGGACCTATTGGGGCGGTAAGCAAATTGGAGTGGGTCTAGGTTGTCAGGTAGGGTGGAGGTGATATGGTCCTTGACTAGTCTTTCAAAGCACTTCTATCTCCCCATGTTGGTGATTATATTGCAAATAGTTTAATAGACATAGATCATTGTTTTCCCAACTGCCACTCTCCCCCATTCCTCCACTCCTCCACCCCTACCTCACCCCCTCCCCACACACATCTCATCCACCCTCTACTTAACCACCCACCTACTCCACCCTTACCTTACCCCCCACTCCTCCACCCCTACCACACTCCCCACTCCTCCACCCCCTACTCAACCCCCACCTCCTCCACCCCCTACCTCACCCCCCCACTCCTCCACCCCCGACCTCATCGCCCATCTCCTCCCACCGCCATACCCACCCACCCCACCACACCACACCTCTTCCTAACCCTCCACCCCCCACCCTAACCCCACCCCACACACACACAAACACAGACTCCAGGCTTCAGGCATCCATGTCTTCATTGAATGCCACTAAAGCCAGCCCTGTGTGGTGTGAGGTATGATACATGAATACCTTTAATCATTGATTGGCACCATTAATTATTCATGCCGCTGCTTGTGGTCCTGTTACAGGGCCTGTGACCATGATGTCAGACACACAAACGCACAGACACACACGTGCAGACACACACGCACGGACACACACACACGTGCAGACACACATGCACGGACACACGTGTGGGTGTGTGTGTGTGTAGAAGTGTGGACAATGGATGTGTGTATGCAACCTGGTCTCAGAGCATTTCGTATTATTCTGTAATGAATCCAAAACCCTAAATTTGGTATGATATGTTTGGAATGGTTACAGATGGTTACCTATGGCAAAAACAAAAACAGGGTGCAACTACTTAGCATGTTAGCTAAGCCTTCCCCTAATCCTAACATGTAAATCTTGGTGGGAAAAATATGTTTTTTTTCGGGGGGGGTCCCAACAGCAGTCCCAACACCTTACCACTACTAGACATGGCTATCAGCGGAGCCTTGTCTGGCAGCAAAACAGTTCATTCAGCCTCATTTACTGCCTTTTAGAAAAAACATAGCTTGAAATGGCTGACTTGCTTAAACAAAATGGTTTCTACTGACAATTGAGATGTACAAACTATGGCATAAGGCATATTTGTCTTGAACTCACTGAAGTCAGATTTCCCAGTTCCGAGTTAACAGTTGTTTTGAGCGCAGCAGCAGAAATCATGCTCGATTGACAGCATAGCCAATGTTGAATGTTTATCATTTTAAGCTTGGAAAAGAGACCCTTAAATCCAGATTTGGGACCACACAGCCACTCCACTGAATAGCAGGCTAGTGATTGCTTTGCAATGCTTGCAGTTAGCCACTAATCCCTTCCGAACCACTCATTGTTGAATTTGCGATTTCCAACTTGTTGTTGTTTATGTCCAATGGCCGATGAGCACCGATACGTTTTATCTATAATTTCTCTTCATATACAAGGATTAAAAAGCATTTGCCAGTAGATTGTCATCTCATTTCATGATGATGACTGCTAGCTTGCTAGCTAAGATTTTAAAAGTATGATGTTGACATCAAATCAAATTAAATCAAATGTTATTTGTCAAATGTGCCGAATACAATAGGTGTAGACCTTATAGTGAAATGCTTACTTACAAGCCCTAAACCAACAATGCTTTAAGAAGTTAAGAAAAAAAAGAACAAATAAGATAAGTAAAAAATTGAAAATAAAAGTAACAAATAATTCAACAGCAGCAGTAAAATAACAAGCAAGGCTATATACAGGGGGTTACCGGTACAGAGTCAATGTGCGGGGGCACCGATTAGTTGAGGTAATTGAGTTAATTTGTACATGTAGGTAGAGTTAAAGTGACTATGCATGGATTATAAACAGAGAGTAGCAGCAGCGTAAAAAAAGGGTCTGGGTAGTGCTTTGATTAGCTGTTCAGGAGTGTTATGGCTTGTGGGTAGAAGCTGTTTAGAAGCCTTTTGGACCTCGACTTGGCGCTCCGGTACCGCTTGCCGTGCGGTAGCAGAGAGAACAGTCTATGACTAGGGTGGCTGGAGTCTTTGACAATTTTTAGGGCCTTTCTCTGACACCGTCTGATATAGAGGTCCTGGATGGCAGGAAGCTTGGCCCCAGTGATGTACTGGGCCGTACACACTACCCTCTGTAGTGCCTTGTGGTCGGAGGCCATACCAGGCAGTGATGCAACCCATCAGGATGCTCTCGATGGGGGGAAATAGGCTTTGTCATGCCCTCTTCATGACTGTCTTAGTGTGTTTAGACCATGATAGTTTGTTGGTGATGTGGACGCCAAGGAACTTGAAGCTCTCAACCTGTTCCACTACAGCCCCGTCGATGAGAATGGGGGCGTGCTCAGTCTTTCTTTTCCTGAAGTCCACAATCAACTCCTTTGTCTTGATCACATTGAGGGAGAGGTTGTTGTCCTGGCACCACACGACGAGTTCTCTGATCTCCTCCCTATAGGCTGTCTCATCGTTGTCTGTGATCAGGCCACTGTTGTGTCATCGGCAAACTTGATGATGATGTTGGAGTTGTGCCTGGCCATGCAGTCATGAGTGAACAGGGAGTACAGGAGAGGACTGAGCATGCACCCCCGAGGGCCCCCTGTGTTGAGGATCAGTGTGGTGGATGTGTTGTTCCCTACCCTTACCACCTGGGGGTGGCCCGTCAGGAAGTCCAGGATCCAGTTGCAGAGGGAGGTAAGGGTCCTTAGCTTAGTGATGAGCTTTGAGGGCACTATGGTGTTGAACGCTGAGCTGTAGTCAATGAATAGCATTCTCACATAGGTGTTCCTTTTGTCCAGGTGTGAAACGGAAGTGTGGAGTGCAATAGAGATTGCATCATCTGTGGCTCTGTTGGAGCGGCATGCAAATTGGAGTGGGTCTAGGGTTTCTGGGATAATGGTGTTGATGTGAGCCATGACCAGACTTTCAAAGCACTTCATTGCTACAGATGTGTTCTATCCCGCCGAAAAAGCTTAAAACCCGCCAGCTGTATCTTAATCATGTCGTCATTCAGCCACTACTCTGTGAATCATAAGATATTACAGTTTTCAATGTCCCATTGGTAGGATATACGTGCTCATAGTTCGTCTATTTTATTATAAATTGAATATTATATTATTATTATAATTTATTATAAATGTTATTGTAAATTTGCTAATAGGACCAATGGTAAAGGTAGGATTACCCTCTTGGCGACGGATCCTTACAAGGCACCCGGACCGTCGTCCACGATACCTCCGTCTTTAGCTCCTGCGAATGACGGGGATGAGGGCCTTGTCGGGTGTCTGGAGTAAATCCTTCCCGTCTGACTCGTTGAAGAAGAAGAATTCCTCCAGTACGGGGTGAGTAATCGCTGCCCTGATATCAGGAAGCTCTTTTCGGTCATAAGACACGGTGTCAGAAACATTATGTACAAAATAAGTTTCAAATAACACGAAAAAATGTACACAACAGCACAATTGGTTACGGGATCGTAAAACGGGGGCCATTTCCTTCGGCGCCATTATCCTGATTTGACTGATCATCCTCAGTCCAATCAAAGCTACTGTAGATATAACGTGATTTGACGCCCTTTTATCTGTGGCTAATGACCTTGAGATTTATTGGATGGCACTTCTAATGTAACTCTACGGCAGCACCCAAGGGGCTTGAATTTTCAAGCTCTACCCTTAGATAAGGCATTGACTTAGTGTCCCCATGAGTGACAGAACACTGAGCCAATCACTACGCAACTAGAGAACATTACCCAATCACGGCGCAAGTAGAGAACATTACCAACTCCTACACTCCGTATATATACCACTGGCAGCCCCACAACAACCACAGAAAGCACTGAGCTAGGCTGAAACACCTACATTTTGGAGCTTCCTTACTCAAGAACGCAAAAAGAGACCATGTTTGTATGCGGCTCTATTAACGCAATGATTATTCTATCTTTTTTTACATTGTTTGCAAAGTGATATGTGAAAAAATTTGAGGCTTAAAACAGGTGGGGCTCCTTTAGTAGTGGTTTCTTTGCAGCAGTTTGACCATGAAATCCTGATTCACGCTATCTCCTCTGAACAATTGATGTTGAGATGTGTCTGTAACTTGAGCTGTGAAGCATTTATTTGGGCTGCAGTCTGAGGTCCAGTTAACTCTAATGAACTTATCCTCTGTAGCAGAGGTAACTCTGGGTCTTCCTTTCCTGTGGCGGTTCTCATGAGAGCCAGTTTCATCATAGCGACTGTAATTGAAGAAACTTTCAAAGTTCTTGAAATTATCCAGATTGACTGACCGTCATGTCTTAAAGTAACGATGGACTGTCGTTTCTCTTTGCTTATTTGAACTGTTCTTGTGATAATATGGACTTGGTCTTTTACCAAATAGGGCTATCTTCTGTATACCATCCCTACCTTGTCACAACACAACTAATTGGCTCAAACTCATTAAGAAGGAAAGAAATTCCACAAAGGAACTTTTAACAAGGCACATCTGTTAATTGAAATGCATTCCAGGTGACTAACTCATGAAGCTGGTTGAGAGAATGCTACAAGTGTGCAAATCTGTCATCAAGGCAAAGTGTGGCTACTTTGAAGAATCTCAAATATAAAATATATTTTCATTTGTTTAACACTTTTTTGGTTACGACATGATTYCATATTTGTTATTTCATAGTTTTGATGACTTCACTATTATTCTACACCGTAGAAAATAGTAAAAATAAAGAATATCCCTTGAATGAGTAGGTGTGTCCAAACTTTTGACTGGTACTGTACACTGAATAAAAACAGATAAGTTATTTCAGGTATATCACCTTCAAGTAAACTGGAATCACGTTCAATCAAAAAAGTAAGCTCATAAATAGTATTTCAAATGTTATTTAAAATTTCACAACAAATATGTTAATTTGTAGGTTTGTAACCCAAGCACTTGTTTATGATACAAGCAGGTAACAGCAGGTCAGTCAGTAATGAGGTGAGGTTTAGGCTCATGAATAATCCAGAACATATCTTTGTCTACCACGTATCTCTGTGTCACACACCTGCCCAACGCATAGTCTGTTGCCTAGCACCTGGAAGCACCCCCTCTGTGTTGGAGGAAGTGGAGGAAAGGCCCAAGGCTGAAGGATACTGAGGCCAATAGGCTTGAAGAGGTTTCCAAAAAATCTGACAATTACAGTGAAGCACAGCTGCTAATTTATGGCATGCGTCCCATATAGAACCCTTTTCCCTATTGGGTTCTGGTTAAAAGTAGTGCACTATGTTGGGAATAGGGAGCCATTTGGGGTGAAGTTATGGTTCCATTGAACAAGTCTTCAATGGTGTCAGATTTTTTAACGAATGACAAATCCACTGTACTTTCTCTGCGAGTCTAGAAAAGACTAGAGAAGACTTTGCTACCACAAACCAATAACACAAAACAGCAATTTCCTTCAATTTAATGTCAACAAAAGACTGTAATAGAATTTTAAATAATACAACCATGTCCATATATTTTCCCTCCAGTATCKGAATGGAAAGTTGTCAATTTGATGATTAGATTATCATTAGCCGATGCCAATGGCTCGGGTCCGACACTGTAACGGTACTCGTCCTCGTCGGATGACGAGTATGAAAGATCGGACCAATGTGCAGCGTGGTAAGTGTTCATTTTAATGAAAACAACTGAACACTGAATGACAAAACAAAAAGAGAATGACCGAGACTGAAACAGTTCTGTATGGACAAACACAGACACAGAAAACAACTACCCACAACCCATAGTGGGAAAACAGGCTACCTAAGTATGATTCTCAATCAGAGACAACGATCGACACCTGCCTCTGATTGAGAACCATACCAGGCCAAACACAGAAATACAAAACCTAAACTACAAAACATAGAATGCACACCCCAACTCACGCCCTGACCAAACTAAAATAAAGACATAAAAAAGGAACTAAGGTCAGAACGTGACAGACACACAACGAAAAAGACATTACAGACAAAAAGGCTTTACACATACATGTCAGTACATAAACACAACAAGTAGGTCACATGGGGGAGAGGCGTTGTGCAGTGAAGTGTTGCTTTATTTGTCTTTTGAAACCAGGTTTGCTGTTCACTTGCGCTATATACGATGGAAGGGAGTTCCATGCACTCATGGCTCTGTATAATACTGTACGTTTGCTTGAATTTGTTCAGGACCTGGGGACTCTTAAAAGACCCCTGGTGGCATGTCTGGTCGGGAAGTGTGTGTGTGTGGTGTGTGTGTGTGTGTGTTGTGTGTGTTGTTGTGTGTGGTGTGTGTGTGTGTGTGTGTGGTGTGTGTGTGTGTTGTGTGTGTGTGGTGTGGTGTGTGTGTGGTGTGTGTGTGTGTGGTGTGTGTGTGTGTGTGTGTGTGTGTGTGTGTGTTGTGGGTGTGTGTTTGTGTGTGTGTGTCAATGCTTTTCCAACACATTAATGTTTCTTATGTAAACAAGAAGTGACACAGTCATTCTTTCATCAACTCTTAGCCAAGATAGACTGACATGCATAGTATTAATATTAGCCCTCTGTACAATGAAGAGCAAGACGTGCCGCTCGTTCTGGCCAGCTGCAGCTTAACTCGGCTTTCTTTGCAGCACTTGACCATATGACTGGACAATAATCAAGATAAGATAAAACTAGAGCCTGCAGGACTTGACCATATGACTGGACAATAATCAAGATAAGAAAACTAGAGCCTGCAGGACTTGACCATATGACTGGACAATATCAAGATAAGATAAAAACTAGAGCCTGCAGGACTTGACCATATGACTGGACAATAATCAAGATAAGATAAAACTAGAGCCTGCAGGCTTGACCATATGACTGGACAATAATCAAGATAAGATAAAACTAGAGCCTGCAGGACTTGACCATATGACTGGACAATAATCAAGATAAGATAAAACTAGAGCCTGCAGGACTTGACCATATGACTGGACAATAATCAAGATAAGATAAAACTAGAGCCTGCAGGACTTGACCATATGACTGGACAATAATCAAGATAAGTAAAACTAGAGCCTGCAGGACTTGACCATATGACTGGACAATAATCAAGATAAGATAAAACTAGAGCCTGCAGGACTTGACCATATGACTGGACAATAATCAAGATAAGATAAAACTAGAGCCTGCAGGACTTGACCATATGACTGGACAATAATCAAGATAAGATAAAACTAGAGCCTGCAGGACTTGACCATATGACTGGACAATAATCAAGATAAGAAAAAACTAGAGCCTGCAGAGATTGACCATATGACTGGACAATAATCAAGATAAGATAAAACTAGAGCCTGCAGGACTTGACCATATGACTGGACAATAATCAAGATAAGATAAAAACGAAGCCTGCAGGACTTGACCATATGACTGGACAATAATCAAGATAAGATAAAACTAGACCTGCAGGACTTGACCATATGACTGGACAATAATCAAGATAAGATAAAACTAGAGCCTGCAGACTTGACCATATGACTGGACAATAATCAAGATAAGATAAAACTAGAGCCTGCAGGACTTGACCATATGACTGGACAATAATCAAGATAAGATAAAACTAGAGCCTGCAGGACTTGACCATATGACTGGACAATAATCAAGATAAGATAAAACTAGAGCCTGCAGGACTTGACCCTATGACTGGACAATAATCAAGATAAGATAAAACTAGAGCCTGCAGGACTTGACCATATGACTGGACAATAATCAAGAAAGATAAAACTAGAGCCTGCAGGACTTGACCATATGACTGGACAATAATCAAGATAAGATAAAACTAGAGCCTGCAGGACTTGACCATATGACTGGACAATAATCAAGATAAGATAAAACTAGAGCCTGCAGGACTTGACCATATGACTGGACAATAATCAAGATAAGATAAAACTAGAGCTGCAGGACTTGACCATATGACTGGACAATAATCAAGATAAGATAAAACTAGAGCCTGCAGGACTTGACCATATGACTGGACAAAATCAAGATAAGATAAAACTAGAGCCTGCAGGACTTGACCATATGACTGGACAATAATCAGATAAGATAAAACTAGAGCCTGCAGGACTGACCATATGACTGGACAATAATCAAGATAAGATAAAACTAGAGCCTGCAGGACTTGACCATATGACTGGACAATAATCAAGATAAGATAAAACTAGAGCCTGCAGGACTTGACCATATGACTGGACAATAATCAAGATAAGATAAAACTAGAGCCTGCAGGACTTGACCATATGACTGGACAATAATCAAGATAAGATAAAACTAGAGCCTGCAGGACTTGACCATATGACTGGACAATAATCAAGATAAGATAAAACTAGAGCCTGCAGGACTTGACCATATGACTGGACAATAATCAAGATAAGATAAAACTAGAGCCTGCAGGACTTGACCATATGACTGGACAATAATCAAGATAAGATAAAACTAGAGCCTGCAGGACTTGACCATATGACTGGACAATAATCAAGATAAGATAAAACTAGAGCCTGCAGGACTTGACCATATGACTGGACAATAATCAAGATAAGATAAAACTAGAGCCTGCAGGACTTGACCATATGACTGGACAATAATCAAGATAAGTAAAACAGAGCCTGCAGGACTTGACCATATGACTGGACATAATCAAGATAAGATAAAACTAGAGCCTGCAGGACTTGACCATATGACTGGACAATAATCAAGATAAGATAAAACTGAGCCTGCAGGACTTGACCTATGACTGGACAATAATCAAGATAAGATAAAACTAGAGCCTGCAGGACTTGACCATATGACTGGACAATAATCAAGATAAGATAAAACTAGAGCCTGCAGGACTTGACCATATGACTGGACAATAATCAAGATAAGATAAAACTAGAGCCTGCAGGACTTGACCATATGACTGGACAATAATCAAGATAAGATAAAACTAGAGCCTGCAGGACTTGACCATATGACTGGACAATAATCAAGATAAGATAAAACTAGAGCCTGCAGGACTTGACCATATGACTGGACAATAATCAAGATAAGATAAAACTAGAGCCTGCAGGACTTGACCATATGACTGGACAATAATCAAGATAAGATAAAAACTAGAGCCTGCAGGACTTGACCATATGACTGGACAATAATCAAGATAAGATAAAACTAGAGCCTGCAGGACTTGACCATATGACTGGACAATAATCAAGATAAGATAAAACTAGAGCCTGCAGGACTTGACCATATGACTGGACAATAATCAAAGAAGATAAAACTAGAGCCTGCAGGACTTGACCATATGACTGGACAATAATCAAATAAGATAAAACTAGAGCCTGCAGGACTTGACCATATGACTGGACAATAATCAAGATAAGATAAAACTAGAGCCTGCAGGACTTGACCATATGACTGGAAATAATCAAGATAAGATAAAACTAGAGCCTGCAGGACTTGACCATATGACTGGACAATAATCAAGATAAGATAAAACTAGAGCCTGCAGGACTTGACCATATGACTGGACAATAATCAAGATAAGATAAAACTAGAGCCTGCAGGACTTGACCATATGACTGGACAATAATCAAGATAAGATAAAACTAGAGCCTGCAGGACTTGACCATATGACTGGACAATAATCAAGATAAGATAAAAACTAGAGCCTGCAGGACTTGACCATATGACTGGACAATAATCAAGATAAGATAAAACTAGAGCCTGCAGGACTTGACCATATGACTGGACAATAATCAAGATAAGATAAAACTAGAGCCTGCAGGACTTGACCATATGACTGGACAATAATCAAGATAAGATAAAACTAGAGCCTGCAGGACTTGACCATATGACTGGACAATAATCAAGATAAGATAAAACTAGAGCCTGCAGGAACTTGACCATAGACTGGACAATAATCAAGATAAGATAAAACTAGAGCCTGCAGGACTTGACCATATGACTGGACAATAATCAAGATAAGATAAAACTAGAGCCTGCAGGACTTGCTTTGTGGAGTGTGAGCAGAACATCTGTTATTACGGACAGACCTCTCCCCGTCTTTAYAACCATTGAATCTATAAGTTTYGACCATGACAGTTTAGAATCTAGGATAACTTAGTCCCCTCAACTTGTTCAACAGCCACACCATTCATTACCAGGTTGTAAACTGTATTGTAAACTGTATTACCAGGTCTAGCACTTAAGGAATGATTTGTACCAAATACAATGCTCTTAGTTTTAGAGAAGTTCAGGACCAGTTTATTACTGGCCACCCATTCCAAAACAGACTGCAACTCTTTGTTGAGTGTTTCACTGACTTCCTTAGCTGTTGGGTATATGGTTGACTCATTAGCATACATGGACACACAGGCTTTGTTTAATGCCAGTGGCAGGACAATAGTAAAAATAGAAAAGAGCAGAAGTTCTAGAGAGCTTCCCTGTGTGACACCATACTTTACATGTTTGACATTAGATAAGCTTCTATTAAAGAAAACCCACTGAGATCTATTAGATAGATACTGTAGCTCTGCATCCACAATATGGCAGAGGTTGAAAAGCCATAACACATACATTCTTTACAACTAGGTTATGAGCAATCATATCAAAGACTGCACTGAAATCTAACAGTACAGCTCCCACAATAGTTTTATTATCTATTTCTTTCAACCAATCATCAGTAATTTGTTACAGTGCAGTACATGTTGAGTGCCCTTCTCTATAAGCATGCTGAAAGTCTGTTGTTAATTCGTTTTCTGTCAAATAAACTTGTATTTGGTCAAACATGATTTTTCCCAAAAGTTTGCTAGATCCCTTTCCACAGAGGGTTGGTTCTACATGAAACTCAAAGGGTTCTACCTGGAACCAAAAAGAAAGTGTTCTATCTGGAACCAAAAAGGGTTCTCATATGGCAGGAGTGTCAAACTCATGCCATGGAGGGCCTAGTTTCTGTGGGGTTTTGTTATTTCCTTTCAATTAAGACCTAGAAAACCAATTCCTTACTAATTAGTGACCTTAATTCAACACTCAAGTACAAGGGAGGAGCGAAAACCCGCAGACACTCGGCCCTCCTTGGAATGTGTTTGACCCTTGTGTCTTATGGGGACAGCCAAAGAACCCCTTTGGAACCCTTTTTTCTAAGATTGTAGTATTCTTGTATTTCCTTCAGGAGTGTGATACTTAAGACTTAAGACGAGCAGAATCAACAACCTCAATAGTTGCTTTGTGAGAAGGTGTTAAAGTCCACAGTCAGCTGTTGTTATGTAAATGCCAGCTGAAAAGTACTGGTAGCCTTGCTTTGTCTCCAAGTCAGAGCAGGCCAACTGGTGCCACAGTGCAGGCCCGCGTAGATAGAAACAGTAAAGTCTGGGCCTTTTGGACTAAAACAGTGAGGTAAATCTTCGGTGGAAATATGGCAAAAGTACCATTCAGGGGAGATAAGAGCATTGGGTAAGGCTGGAAGACCCCCCCCCCCAAAGAAAACAACTTATCAGCCATTTAGACCCTTATCTACATGTGCCTAAACAAAAAAAAACGTTAAACAGGACTAGAGCCTAGGGGTTGGTCACAGGTGGGCTGTGGGGAGGGCGGAGAGGAAGACAGAACAATCACACACCACACACACACACACACACACACACACACACACACACACACACACACACACACACACACACACACACACACACACACACACACACACACACACACACACACACACACACAACAACACACACACACCACACACACACACACAACACACACACACACACAACACACACACACACACTTTCCCCGACCAGACATGCCACCAGGGGTCTTTTAAGAGTCCCCAGGTCCTGCTGACCTCTATAATCACACACAGCATGGTGCATCGGTTAGCATCGGTTAGATGCTCCATGCTGTGTGTGATTATAGAGGTCAGCATCACTTGCAGTGATGTAGCAATAGGGGGGCTGAGCATTGTGTTACAAAACAAAATATATTGGTGTTGGTTATTGATACAGTGGAAGGAAAAATTGGAAATGCTAACAATTGATCCTCACTACAATATTCTTTAGACATGTCCACATAACCATCTTTAACCATTATAAGGGTTTATTCTTGGATGTACCAGAATCAGAATCAGTTGTTGAATGAGGTTATTAGTGTGGACAGGGCTTCTTCTGGTCTTATTATATATAGCTTTTCACAATTACATTTTTGGTCATTTATTATTCCCAAAGAAAATTTGTCAAAATGTATTTAGAATATTTGACATTGTTTCTGTAATAATTGTTGTGTTTTTTTTTTCTCTTCACATTGCAACTGTAAAAGTACTGGCATGATTTCAAAATTTTAAATGAGATTAAATATAATCGAATCATCTGATATGAATCATTTGATAGTCCGATATGAAACTGCATTATTGAGGAAAAATGTACTAAAGATGACTGTGGTATGTAGTTATCTCAACTAGATACCTTAAGATGAATGCACTGACTGTAAGTCTCTCTGGATAAGAGTGTCTGCTAAATGACTAAACATGTACATGACAAATGTTAGACCAGGCCCCAGGTTTAATTTGGTTTGTTTGTAGGAAAAACAAAGCTATTCAAATACAAATAAAAAACAACATGTTTTCTTCTGCGTACACAACAGGGGTTGTGACTCAGGGGACTTTGGATTTGCATGGATTTACACATCTCCAAGATGTCAGACTCCAAGATTTGCAAAGATCCCCAAGGATCTCAATAGTTTTGCAAACTTTCCATTGTGAGGATGACCTTTTTGTGGGCTACCAGGGGGGAGTTTCCTCTAGGTACAGATCTAAGATCAGCTTCCTGTCCCCAATCCTAATCTAAGATCAGCTTCCTGTCCACAATCCTAAAATGCTAAACTGAACCAAGATCAGCGTCTAGGGCCACCTTCACTGTCATGTCGTGTGTGTTGGTGGCAGGGAAGTCAGGCGCAGGAGAATCAAACTTGGTATAATGGAGTAGTTTAATAACGTAAAACAAAACTCCAAAACCAAAGTACATAATAAAATAAACGTGGGTACAAGAACCCGTCGCACACCAATCCATAAATCACGAGCATAACAATAAACAATCTCTGACAAGGACATGAGGGGAAACAGAGGGTTAAATACACAACAATAAATGAATGGGATTGGAACCAGGTGTGTAGGAAGACAAGACAAAACCAATGGAAAATGAAACATGGATCAATGATTTCTAGAAGACCGGTGACGTCGACCGCCGAGCACCGCCCGAACAAGGAGAGGCATCGACTTCAGCAGAAGTTGTGACATTCACTCTTCTCTGGCTAGCAGCCATACGGTGACCTATGACTAAATGTAAACCTGAACTTCAGTAGTCAGGCTGATTGGTGGGTTTACAATTGCTATATTGTAGGACGTTGGGAGGAAGTAGTCTAGGAATCATGGGTGCCTTCCTTGAAGGTTGGTGGAACATTGAGCGAAAGTTGAGGGATCGACTTACGCCAAGTGCAAGGTAAATCTTTCAGTGATAAGGTCCAGAATGCATTGCTGAAGGGGACTTCTTGCCAAATGGCTTGAGCCTTTTCACTGATTCGGTTGTTTTTAGCTGCTCTCCTGTTAAGAAAACTGTTCTTGTTGTTGTTGGACAGACTAAGCTTCCCCTTATTCTCTATGTCAATACATGTGCACTTGTCAATAGATTTGGCTCTGTAGACATTTAGGGCCAGTTTCCCACAAATCAGATGAAGCCTATTCCTGGATTAGGCACTTTTGATGGAGAATAAGAGTTTTCAATCTTGTAAAACCCACATAAATCACATACTCTTTGCTAACTATGACTCTAAACTGCTCCATTACAACCACCGACTCCCCTGGGTACAATTTTTCTCATTCACATCATGCAACCACTATCACCATGGAGACCAAAGACAGGAGAAATATTTGTAGGCGGCCATCCTAGACAGCTGCCTCACGATTGGCTGTGTGTGTCCCTGGGTTAAACAGCAGAGAGATTCTGGGTATTTTACCTCAGCTCAGACAAGAGCATCTCACATATCATAACATATAATCCTTCCATGTAACTACAGAAGATGTTTTTCTCAAATAAAGAAAAACTCATTTGGATTTTTCCAATGTCAATTTGGTTTGGTTGGATACATACGGTCAGGGGCTACTGATTAAACTTAACCGCCATATTGAATTCTCCACCTGCTTTTTCTCTTTCAGCTTCAACAAGGCTGTAATGTTCTGATGGATAAACCAACACAAACACACACACACACACAACACACACACACACACACACACACACACACACACACACACACACACACACACACAACACACACCACACACACACACACACACCACACACACACAACACACCACACACACACACACACACACACACACACACACACACACACACACACACACACACACTGACCTGTTTAAATGACAGGAGTGATGAAACCCACTTGGCTAACCTAATTTCTTATGAACAAATCAGCTTCCATCCCAGATTTACACCATGGCTACCACCCTGTGTAAAATGGCTCTATAACCTGCTGATGAAACCTGGTTTCAAGTACTATTTGAAATCATTTCAAATACTTTATCTGTGCTTGAATGAGCTTGCCTGGCTTAATGGTCCAATATGAAAGTCCCAAAAACGGCACATAAGGCAGGCTAGAGCAAACACTCAAAGTATTTACATATTTTGAATACTATTTGAACCCAGATCCACTGCTCACTTGTCCTCTGAGAGCATCTGTTCTAGTAACAGCATATCTAGGACAAGCTCCGGCTTCATCTCTTTTCTATTCCTGACCTTTTGAAAGGACACCTGATGCCACCTGATGGCACCTGTTTGCTGCTGGGAATAGCTTCCACCCACTCTGTCTACTGCCTGGGGAGTGTGGCGAAAGATGCCATTTGAGCTGCCATAGCCTGGCAAAACCAGACTGAAAGCTGTGCCTTCTTGAAACAATGGTGGGTGGCCAGCTAAGCGTTCAGTTTGGCTTAAACAGGATATATTTAAGCTGGCTCAGGCAGAAACCCACAAAGTATATGKGTCATTCTACCTGAGTAGAATGACTGTTCAGTACAATGACTGTTGACTACCAGACACCATCTGCAGACATCAGGGTTGTGTTCATTAAGCACCAAATGGAAGAAAACTGACTGAAACAGGGAGGGACTACCTGGACTTGTCCAATAAGAAATGCTAATTTCCATTTTCTGTAGCAAAACATTTTCTGTTACGTGGGGTGGCAGGTAGTCTAGTGGTTAGAGCGTTGGACTACTAACTGAAAGGTTGCAAGATCAAATCCCTGAGCTGACACGGTAAAAATCTGTTGTTCTACAAAAGTMAAATAAAATAAAAAAACATGACACAAGCTTCCCGAAACTCTCCTTACCTGTCAAGAACATCTGACAGCTCCCAAATCAGCACACTTGGATAAAACATACATTCATACTGTAGAAAATGATATTGCCTCTATATAATAAATTATTAATTAATTACTGTAGATGACAAGTTTACTGACCTGGAATAAACAATCAACCACATTTTCAAGTACTGAAATACCATGTCATAAATGTCATGTTTCCAGACAGAAAATATATTTTTCACAAAACAGCATGGCACCCTGACTATTCTGAACTATACCAACAAATATTTACAGTATATAAACAAAAAACACAGCAAGGATTAAGTCAGAATTTTTGTCAGTATGGTGGTGTGTGTTTGTATATCATCAGCCCCATGGGATCGTGGGTCGGGTTGAGGAAAAGGAAGTGGCCCTCTTTCCCTACATCAATCTGCCACTAGGTGTTGATGAAGCAAATTAATATTAAAATACTGATCAGATAAGGCAAACTCCCATTCCACAAACAAGAGCCCGCTACTCCGTTAGAAATGCACCAGTCCAACATTGTCATATAAACACTTGTCCTTAGTTACAGTTCTCAGAATAAAAAGTATTTTGGGAATGTGAAAACTCTTGCAGAACCACAATGAGTGATAAAGTGCAGAACTGGCTTAAATCATCCACATCATCCCCCTCTTCCTATCATTTATTTTTTTCATCCCCTTCTTCAGTCTCTGCTCTCATCTCAGGCGTCCATGACACAGGCTGTCCTGCATCATTGGCTGGACCATGTGACATTCTGCAGGGTCCTGTGGCTAGAGGAGACACTTGCTCACTCCTCATACACATGAAACCCACCAAGCAAGCATTGGAGTACAAATGTATTTTTCCTGATGTCATTGTTGGATACCAAAGCAGAGGAGGCTCCTCCAGGAAGGAAAATGATAAACAATACAAACAACGAAACACTAAAATATCTAAATGTCGTCCATGTAATTAAAACKATGCATCTGTTTACACCATTGACAACAAAGTTTTCGCTCTTCAAAAATTGCTGATGTTTTAAGTCACCCGCTGCCGCTGTATCAAAGATTCATTCAAGTATTCACCGAAAACACTTCTTTACAGCAGCTGCAATGACGATAGGTCTCAGAAACCATTGAGGTACTGGTTTCTTCCGTCAGAGATAAAGATATCTCACTCATCACTATATCAACACTAACAGACCCTCCAACAACTGACTGGCATAGCACCTGGCATAGCACCTGGCATAGCATTTTTCCCCTTATTGTTTCATGGCAAATAATAGGGCTAATGTTTGCCCAAATCACATACCCAGGAGGCATTGCTTTCAGACACACATTGGGTGCGTTTGAGTGGTAAGCCGAAAGTAGCCGAAAGTGGAAGAGTAATGTCGGGGGAGGTACAGTACATCTGCACCTACAGCAGTCAGACAACTTCTGCTGTTTCTAGGAATCACAACTATGGGAGACATGGCATTCACCTTTGTTATTGCCAAGGAAGTTGATGCAAACCAACATTCCACTTCTCCTACACAAAGCAGAACATGATCAACATGGTCCAAGGAATGAATATCCTGATGATAAGGAAATGAAATACCAGCCCAAGCTCTTCCTAGCATTCACAAGACTTGTATTGTATTTTTGAGATGGTTTTCTCAAAATATTACCAGATAGTGAACGCAGAGGCTTCTAGAATGAGAACACACAGGTGTTCTTGCAGCTCTGTTGTTTGTCATTACTTCATGCCCTTGTATCTTCCTCATTATTATTTGTGGTTGTGCAACATGGAATTGTAACAGATGTGATTAAATGGAGTCCACAAAGAGTGTTACTGTATACTAATTGATGTCAGCGTCACTACAGTCTAGAGTGTACTGCTTTAATTCTCAACCTTTATGTTGTTTTTAATTCAATCACGTGTGACAATGTTGCGTTAGGAGGTAGGTGAAGGAGTCAGGCGCAGGAGAGCAGAGATGTCTGAGATGCGTACTTTTAATAGGCAAGTCCACCAAATACAGGTATGGCACAATCCAAAAGTCAAACGCCCTCGACAACAGAGACACCTGTTACTCACGCAYGGAGGAACAAACAAAGCTCCTAAATAACACACTCTATTTAACTGCGTGAAACAAAAATTACGCACAACCTCACCGAGCTACATCACAAAATAAAACAATCCCGCACAAACCTAGGCAGGCAACAGGGTAAAATTATACACACAGAAATTAAGGCAAATGAAACCAGGTGTGAAAGAACCAAAGACAAAACAAACAGAAAGGAAGAAAGGATCTGTGATGGCTAGTAGACTGCCGGCTCCCACAGCGCGCCGACGCCGGCCTTGAGAACGACCCGGAGGACGAGGCGCAGGGCGATCCGGRTGGAGGCGGTGAAACTCTCTCAGCATAGATGGGT
This sequence comes from Salvelinus sp. IW2-2015, assembly GCF_002910315.2. Taxonomy (NCBI): domain Eukaryota; kingdom Metazoa; phylum Chordata; class Actinopteri; order Salmoniformes; family Salmonidae; genus Salvelinus; species Salvelinus sp. IW2-2015. The sequence goes on along the minus strand of NC_036868.1, from coordinate 2,764,837 downwards.
CCAATATGTCCTCCACCGGCACCCAGCATCTCTCCTCCGGACCGTACCCCTCCCAATCCACGAGGTACTGAAGGCCCCTCAGGTACTGAAGGCCCCTGAAGGCCCCCGACGCCTCGAGTCCRGTATGGACCGAACTGCATACGCTGGCGCCCACTCGATGTCCAGGGGGGGCGGAGGGACCTCCCGCACCTCAGCTTCTTGAAGCGGACCAGCCACCACCGGCCTGAGGAGAGACACATGAAACGACTGGTTAATACGGTAATAAGGGGGAGCTGTAACCTATAACACACCTCGTTTATTTTCCTCAGGACTTTAAACGGCCCCACAAACCGCGGACCCAGCTTCCGGCAGGGCAGGCGGAGGGGCAGGTTTCGGGTCGAGAGCCAGACCCGGTCCTCCGTTGCRAACACCGGGGCCTCGCTGCGGTGGCGGTCAGCGCTTGCCTTCTGCCGCTCTTCGGCCCGTTTAAGGTACCCGTGGGCGGCCTCCCAGTTCTCCCTCGAGCGCCTCACCCAATCGTTCACCACAGGAGCCTCGGTCTGGCTCTGATGCCATGGTACCAGGACCGGCTGATACCCCAACACGCACTGGAAGAGCGACAGGTTTATAGAGGAGTGCTGGAGTGAGTTCTGGGCCATCTCTGCCTATGGGGATATACAGTATATATAGTACTTCCCACTAAGACAGCGCACTCTCCGACTGATACCAGGATGACCAGAGGAGGGTGACGTGTGGGCCCAACAGATCAATCGATCACGGACATGACAGAACGTACAGACGCCCAACTGGACACTGAGTGGGAGTGGGCTCCGCACGTAAAGTCCATCCTTCTTCTTCACAAAAAATAAACTTGAGGAGGCAGGTGAAGTGGAAGGCCGAATATATCTCTGTCCAGAGATTCGGAGACATATGTTTCCATAGCCGCCGTCTCCTCCTGTGACAGAGGATACATGTGACTCCTGGGAAGTGCTGCGTCTACCAGGAGATTTATCGCACAATCCCCTCGTCGATGGGGTGGTAATTGAGTCGCCTTCTTTTTACAGAAGGCTAGAGCCAAATCGGCATATTCAGGGGGGATGTGCATGGGGGAGACCTGGTTTGGACTTTCCACCGTAGTTGCACCTATGGAAACACCTATACACCTACCTGAACACTGACGTGACCATCCCTTGAGAGCCCTCTGTTGCCACGAAATAGTGGGGTCATGATAGGCCAACCAGGGAAGCCCCAACACCACAAGAAACGCAGGAGAATCGATCAGGAAGAGACTAATTCTCTCCTCATGACCCTCCTGCGTTATCATACATAGTGGAGCTGTGACCTCCCTAATCAGGCCCGACCCTAAAGGACGACTATCTAAGGCATGTACAGGGAAGGGCACATCAACAGGAACAATAGGCATCCCTAATCTAAGTGCAAATGAACGGTCAACCAGCTGCGCCTGAATCTACTAGCGCCTTATGCTGGGAATGCGGGGAAAACTCAGGAAATTCTATACTTACACACATGTGCGCAACAGGGAGCTCTGGGTGAGTCGGGTGCCTACTCACCTGGGATGATCCACCAGTACTCTGCCTGCTGCCTCGACTCCCTGGGGAACCTCTCCAGCACCGACCAGCAGTGTGCCCTCTGCGGCCACAGGTGGTGCAGGAAACGCACCCCCCCCCCCGGTCACCCTTAGAGCAGCACCTCCGAGCTCCATAGGTGTAGGATCGGAGGAGCTGGGGAATGGAATGGACGGACCCCAATCCGGACGTCCGCGGGTGGCCAACAGGTTATCCAGCCGGATGGATAAATCCACCAGCTGGTCGAGGGTAAGGGTGGTGTCCCTGCAGGCCAGCTCCTGACGAACGTCCTCACGTAGACTACACCGGTAATGGTCAATCAGGGCCCTCTAATTCCATCTGGCAGCCAGGGTCCTGAAGTCCAGTGCGAAGTTCTGTGCGCTCCTCATCCTCTGTCTGAGATGGAACAAGCATTCCCCCGCCGCTCTCCCCTCAGGTGGATGATCGAAGACCGCCCAGAAGCGGCGGGTGAAATCCTCATAGCGGACAAACGCTGYGTCTATTCCTCCCCATTCGGCGTTGGCCCACTCAAGTGCTTTCCCCGACAAACAGGAGATGAGGGAGGACACGCTCTGGTATCCCGAGGGAGCCGGGTGGACGGTCGCCAGGTAGAGCTCCAACTGGAGTAGGAACCCCTGGCACCCGGCAGCCGTCCCATCATATGCCCGCAGGAGCGAGAGCCAAATCCCACCGGGTCCAGGTGACGGAGGGGTGGACAGTGGTGTGGGTTGRKTTKGGATGAAGTTGATGGGGTTGTGGRRAAAAAAACTCTCTCCCATCGCTCCATGGTGTGCAGCACGCGATCCATGGCTGTGCCAAGATTTTGGAGCATCGTCGCGTGCTGCTGGACGCGCTCCTCCACTGGTAACGGAGGACTGGGTGCACCTGCTGACTCCATAAGTGGTGCGTGTTTCTGTCAAGTGTCAATGTGCAGCAGTTAGGACGGAGTCAGGCGCAGGACACAGAACTGAGTAAAATACGTACTTTACTCGAAAAKAAACAACAACATTTCCACGCAGGGAAAACACACCAGCTCACAGAAGTCTTGAACACTAAACAAAGAACAAACACGCACAAAACCATGTGAGAACTAGAGGGTTAAATAGGGAATAAATTATAACGTAGTGGGAACCAGGTGTGTACAATCAAGACAAAACAAATGGAAAAAKAAACATAGATTGGTGGCAGCTAGAAAGCCGGTCACGACGACCGCCGAACGCCGCCCGAACAAGGAGAGGCACCAACTTCGGCGGAAGTCGCGACAATAACACACTTATAAAAAAGAGAACCTGATTATTATACTATTGAACTTCAAACAAGTAACACACAAACTAAATTGCACAAATAATTGCATTACTAACTGCATTAGTACTGTACAAAGTTAGAGTGCGCTATTTGATAGATTCCCCCGCTCCCCCTACCTTGGGCTTCCAGTGGGGAGACCTGAGGTCAACCTACCCCCGCCCCCCTCCCCATCTCATACTTCAGAGTGGGAGCCTGCCTAGCTCACAAACTAGAATCAGGGCGCCCACACCGACAAGGTTAATTGACCCACAGTCCACCCTGTGAATGATATCATTGACGTTGACGTGCGCAACTGAGCGATAGAAAGGTGCCATGTCACTATACTAAATCCCGCTATGCGCACACACACACCACAACAACACACCACAACACACATCACACACACCACACACAGCACACACACACACACACCACACACACCACCCCACACACACACACAACACACACACACACACACACACACCACACACTGGATGTGAGGTCTGACTGAGAAGCCTTTCGCTGGATGAAATCTCATTAGCAGCTCCACTCTCCACTCCTCTATTACTAAGAGTCCAGCAGCTCCACTCTCCCACTCCTCTATTACTAAGAGTCCAGCAGCTCCACTCTCCCACTCCTCCATTCCACCCTCCCTCCATCCCTTGTCAGCACGGCACTGACATTTGTATAATGAACTTGGGCATTTTCGAAATGTGTTGCCCGCATTAAGTGGCAGACGCCATTGCCGGTGACAGATGTTATGATGTGTGTTAGACTGGAATATACAAGTACATTTTTCTGGAGAGTGTGTGTGTGTGTGTGTGTGTGTGTGTGTGTGTGTGCGTGCGTGCGTGCGTGCGTGCGTGCCTGCGTGCGTGCGTGTGTGTGTGATTTACTGTAGCTAGCAAATTCTTCATTGGCTTTGATACTCTGATTGGTTAGAGATGATCCTATCGCTGATGACTTTGTTTTGTACAACACCCCTCATTTTGACGTCACCACAAATGACTTCAATGATGGCAGTCTCAGACTGAAGAATGTAGCAAACATAGAGCAGGGGAATTCAGTTTTAATCGTCAGGCAAGGGCAAAGCAGGAATGAGCACTGAGCTCCTCAACCAAAACACAACCAAAACACAACCTCCAACTCTCATAGAAACTCAAACTCAGGGTGACKTAAGTGTTCCAGACCTGGGCTCAAGTAGAATTTTTTGTCTTCCAAATACTTTAAGTGTTTAATCAAATATGTCTGGAGTGATGCCAGATGGGTGGGGTTTGCCACTTTGGGTACTACTCTATTGGTTCCATTTAGCCGGTTTGCACTTTTGGAACTGCTCGATTGGTTCCATTGCACGGCCAGCCAGGCAAGCTGAATCGAGAGCAGCTAAACTATTTGATCGACAACGAACACTACTTGAACCCAGGTGTGTGGGTCGGCTAGTACTGTCTGTTCTGAAATCAATGTGCCGACCGAAGTGCTTCTCTCAGTAGACTACTTTTCCAACACAGAGGGCAATAACTCCCCCCCCCCCCCCAGCATAAAAAGCCCGCTAATCTGCAGGATAAACAGAGGCCGGAGCGTGTATTATATTTCCGATGCTGTCCTTGCACTGTGGAGGAAGCCTGCAGATAAGATGCTATCTGTCCCCCGATGAATGACGTACTGCATTGTGTTTCCTATATGCTAGAGCCTCCTTTCTGAGGGACAGTGACCAATGATGCGAGAGACCTGATGTTTTGTGTGTGCTTGGGAGGGGGGTGGTTGTATCAGGGGAATGTAGTGACACATTTTTACAAATTTTATTAGATAGGGACACCCATGTTGATTCACCTATTTCTTTCTCTCTATTTCTCTCTTTCCTCAGGCAAAGTGACTTTGACCTTGGGTCTTTCTGATATTAAACAGGTCTGTCTGATATTAAACAGGTCTGGCTGATATTAAATGGGTCTGTCTGATATTAAACCAATTATGTTAGCACAGCTGGAACTGTTTGTTTCTGATTAAAGAAGCAATAAAATGGGCCCTTCTTAGCTCGTTGAGTATCTGGAACATCAGCATTTGGGGGTTTGATTAAGTTGAAAATGTGCGAAAAAAGCTTTCTTCAGAGAACTAGTCAGTATATTTTGTTGCTGAGAAATGAAGGTATTCCATGGCGAGCAATTGCCAAGAAACTAAGATCTTGTACAATGTGTGGTAGTATTCCTTCACAGAAAGTGCAAATGGCTCTCCAGAATGATAAGGGGTGGGAGGCGCCGCGTGCACAATGAGGGCAGAGAGGAAGTTACGATGCGAATGTCATAGTTTGAGCAACAGACTTTCACAGTTCCTAACTGGAGCTTCAATTAAATAAGTACCGAAAACAAAGTAATAACGTCACAGTGAAGAGCGTGCATTTGCAATACAATAGTCATTTACAACATTAATGTCTACACTGTATTCTGATCAATTTGATGTTATTTCATGGACAAAAATGTGTTTTCTTTCAAAAAAGGACATTTCTAAGCGAC
>NC_036868.1:2757172-2759456 GCF_002910315.2 Salvelinus sp. IW2-2015 | reverse complement strand
CGCCCATTTTCCAACTACAATAGTCATTTACAACATAAATGTCTACACTGTATCTCTGATCAATTTGATGTTATTCAATGGACAAAAAAATGTGATTTTCTTCAAAAACAAGGACATTTCTAAGCGACCCCACAATTTGAACGGCAGTGCTACATTCTCAACAAGTTACTCAAAATTTGATTTGAGCCCTCACTTGCTGCCAGTCTCAGTGATTCAATACAATCATTACAGTAAGTTGAATATAGACATTTAATATCAGACAGATCCATTTAATACAGACAGACCCATTTAACATGACAGACACTTATTTTAGAATCAAGAAAGACCTTTTATCGAGAATTTAATATCAGACAGACCACATTAAATAGACAATTTCCATCTTATCAGACCCACATATATCAGCCGAACATTAATTATCAACAGCACCCATTTTAATATCGAACAGACACCATTTAATAATCAGCCGGAACCATTATATCACACACCTTCATTTATATCAGACAGACCCTTTAATATCCGCGAGATGTTTACATATCAGACAACCCATTATATCACCGAACCATATTAATATCAGACAGACCACTTAATATCAGCCAACCTGTAAATATCAGCCAACCTGTTTAAAATCAGCCAGACTGTTAAGATCAGACAGACCGTTTCAAGTATCAGCCAACCTTATGTAATATCAGACAGACCCGCTTAATATCAGCCAGACCTCTTTTAATAGCAAAACCTGTTTTAATATCAGACCAGACCGGTTTTAATATCAAGAAAACCCGTTTAATATCAGACAGACACCGATTCTAATATCAGACCAGACCGTTTCAACACGTTAATAACTAGATCAGACAGACCCACTAATATCAGCCAGACCTGTGTAAATCAGACAGAACAACCACTAAATCACCAGACCTCTCAATATGTCTTACAGAGACGTTTATATCAGCGAGACCGTTAATATCAGAACCGTTAATATCAGACAGACCCGTTTAATATCAGACAACCCGTTATACAGAACTTCATACAACAACCCATTGCAAAAGGGTTTTCTAATGATCAATTAGCCTTTTAAAATAATAAACTTGGATTAGCTAACACAACGTGCCATTGGAACACAGGAGTGATGATTGCTGACAATGGGCCTCTGCCTATGTAGATATTCCATAAAAATATCTGCCGTTGCCAGCTACAATAGTCACTTACAACATTAACAATGTCTACACTGTATTTCTGATCAATTTGATGTTATTTTAATGGACAAAAAATTWGCTTTTCTTTCAAAAACAAGGACATTTGTAAGTAACCCCAAATAGTGTAGTGGTAGTGTAAGTTCTCATACAGATGTGTAATTGATGTTGTTTTATATCCTCTGTGAGAGCCAAGAGCATCACATAATAAACTGTACTGAATATGGTCTGTCAACCGCTGCGCTTGAAGCAGAGGGGTAGGGGAAGCAATGGTTGCATACCAATAACCTCTCCATTCTCCCGAAGTATGCACTTGTTCACTTGACCTGTATATGAAAAGTCCTTCTTTCTAGCCCGTGCCTACATCGGTCCAATGCTTTTAGCCTTGTGGGGAGTAGTGAACGAGTGCACACTTCAGGAGGAAGAAGAGATTAACCCAGGTTACTCTGAAACAGAAGGGGCATTTACTACGTACAACACCTCTGCCTTGAAMAAAACCTTTGGGTTCCAGCCCATCCATAGTGATAAGCCTTGGTCCACGGCTTGGCTTGGCTGACGTCAAGTACCCAATCACTGAAGCAGCAGCAGGCTGGTTTCCAGGGAGAACAAACCACTTGACCGTTCTAAAAATATCCTCCTTCAGCGCAGCCCCTTTCATATGGGTTGTCGTGGAACCTGTGCACCTCTCAGTCTTTATTAACGCATCTGCATCAAGGCATCCATTCAATATCAAATCAAATCAAACCACATGTTATTTGTCACGTGCCGAATACAGCTGGTGTAGACTTTACTGTGAAATGCTTGCTTACGAGTCTTTCCCAACAACGCAGATTTTCAAAATAATAATACAAATGAAAAAATAGCACAACAAATAAAATAAAATACGAATAATGGAGCTATATACAGGAAGTACCAGTACCAGATCAATGTAGAGCTATATACAGGAAGTACCAGTACCAGATCAATGTGGAGCTATATACAGGGAGTACCAGTACCAGATCAATGTAGCGCTATATACAGGGAGTACCAGTACCAGATCAATGTAGAGCTATATACAGGGAGTACCAGTACCAGATCAATGTAGAGCTATATACAGG
>NC_036868.1:2719611-2756800 GCF_002910315.2 Salvelinus sp. IW2-2015 | reverse complement strand
GGCTGCAACTAGCTTTAAGATGCCAGCCTTTTGTCCAGAGCCAGCTCATAGATTTATGCAACCTGTAACATAGCCCTCTATAAATTTAGGCCGCAAAGCACTTACCTCTTTACTACTGGTATTTATTTATTTATTTTTTCTTCCTTGGCACGCCATTATTTCTATCTCTACTTTAAGCACTTTCTTCCACTGCAAACCAACCATTTCCAGTTGTTTTTTTTGGTTTTTTTTTTAACTTGCTATATTGTATTTACTTCGCCACATGGCCTTTTTATATTTTTATTTATTTATACTTATAGTAGTTTTGTTTTGCCTTCACGCGTCCCTTATCTCACCTCATTGGCTCACCATTGTATATATAGACTTATTTTTCACTGTATTTTGACTGGTATGTTTGTTTTAACTCCATGTGTAACTATGTGTTGGTTGTATGTGTCGAACTGCTTTTGCTTTATCTCTGGCCAGGTCGGCAATTGTAAATGAGAACGTGTTCTCAATTTGCCTACTGGTTAAATCAGGGTGAAATAAATAAAAGAGACAATGATCGACAGCTGCCTCTGAATTGGGGAACCACACTCGGCAAAAACAAAGAAACAGAAAACATAGAATGCCCACAAATCACACCCTGGACTAACCAAATAGAGGAATAAAAAGGCTCTCTAAGGTCCAGGGTGTGACCTTAGTGATTTAACCTGCCTTCATGTACATATCTACCTCAAATACCACGTGACCTTCTGGCACAATCGGAATTCTGGTAGCTGTACTGCTGGTAAATATAGTATTCACAATTGATCTGGTACTGGTACTACCCTGTATATCTCTCTCAGCTGCTCCTCAGTTTAGTAATACTCTCGTCAGTTTAAGTAATCTCTCAGTTTAGTATATTCTCTCAGCTTCTCTCAGTTTGAAGTAAGTACTCTTCTCAGTTTGAGTATATTCTTCAGTTTTAGTATAGCTCTCTGGCGGGTTAGGTAATAGCTCTGCTCAGTTTGAGTAATACTGTGTCAGTTTAGTATATTGTCTCAGTTTTAGTAATGAATTGCTCTCAGTTTAGTGATACTCTCTCGAGTCTAGTAACACTTCCTCCTCCCTCGAGTGTTTAGCTAAAACTGTCTAAAGGTTTAGTAAAGACTGTCTCAGTTTAGGTCTATATCCTCTCGCAGTTTACTAATACTAGATAGCTTGGGCTCGTCTTAGCAAACAACTCCTGGCTGTCAGTGATTAGGTATAGCTCTCTCGCCGGGCCCCGTGCAGTTTAGTAATACTCTCCGTCCCGCTCTGCTTCTCAGTTGAGTAATACATGGCTCGATCTTCTCCCTGCTGCTCTCTCCTCGGGCTACTTTGAGGGTAATAGATCTCCCGCCTCCGTTGAAGTAATGTTCGTTCCAAGTTTTTAGTAATATTCTTGCGTTCGGTTTAGTATAACTGACTGTTCCGGTTCTCGTCAGGTTAGTCCATACTCCTCTTCGGTGAGGCGAGTAGTTACTCCTGTAGCTCTCTCAGTTTAGGTAAACTCCTGCTTCAGTTTTTAAGTAAATACTTCTCTCAGATTTAGTAACACTCCTCTCAGTTTTAGGAATGATCTTGACTTCCCGTTCCTCGTCAGTCTAAGTACTCAGAACACGAACTGTCTCTCAGTCTAATGTAACACTCTCTCTCAGCTTTAGTAAAAACGGACGGAACTCTCTCCCAGGTTTAGGTAAATATAGCTGTCGGTTGTTCTCTCAGTTTTAGTAATTATTTCCTCGGCTCGCAGGCTCGTGGCTTGCTCCGTATCAGTTTAGTTAATAACTCTCTCAGTTTAACTAATATTCTGTCGGTGAGGGAGATAAGTGTTTCCAGTTTCAGAGATTTTTGTAGTTCGTTCCAGTCATTGGCAGCAGAGAACTGGAAGGAGAGGCGGCCAAAGGAAGAATTGGTTTTGGGGGTGACCAGAGAGATATACCGTCTCTGATTGGGGATCATACTTAGGCAGCCCTTTTCCCCACCATTAGGTTGTGGGATCTTGTTTTCTGTTTAGTGTTTCTCCCTGACAGAACTGTGCGCTTTCGTTTTCATGTTTGTTCTTTTGTTTAAGTGTTTTTGAAATAAAATAATCATGAACACTTACYACGCTGCGCTTCATACCACCAAGGAGAACCGTAACACTAGGTATCAGGATAGATAATAATAAGGTATTTGAGGTAGATATGTACATGAAGGCAGGGTAAAGTGACTAGGTATCAGGATAGATAATAATAAGGTATGTGAGGTAGATACAGTTGAAGTCGGAAGTTTACATATACAGTACCTGTACATTTAAACTCAGATTTACACAATTCCTGACATTTAATCCTAGTAACATTTCCCTGTTTTAGGTCAGTTATGATCACCACTTTATTTTAAGAATGTAAAATGTCAGAATAATAGTAGAGAGAATTATTTATTTCAGCTTTTATTTCTGTCACGTTCTGACCCTAGTTCTTGTGTTATTTCTTTGTTTTAGTTGGTCAGGACGTGAGTTGGGTGGGTTATCTATGTTTTGTTTGTTGGGTTTTTCGTTTGGCCTGATATGGTTCTCAATTAGGTAGCCTGTTTTCTGTTGTGTTTCGTGGGTGGTTGTCTTCCGTGTCTGTGTGTTCCACACGGAACTGTTTCGGTTTAGTTCGTTCTCTTTATTGTTTTGTATTTTCAGTGTTCAGTTTTGTTCTATTAAAATTCATCATGAACACTTACCACGCTGCGCATTGGTTCTCCGATCCTTGTTACTCTTCATCCTCAGTTGAGGAAGAGGAAAGCCGTTACAATTTCTTTCATCACATTCCCAGTGGGTCAGAAGTTTAGATACACTCAATTAGTATTTGGTAGCATTGCATTTAAATTGTTTAACTTGGGTCAAAYGGTTCAGGTAGCCTTCCACAAGCTTCCCACAATAAGTTGGGTGAATTTTGGTCCATTCCTCCTGACAGAACTGGTGTAACTGAGTCAGGTTTGTAGGCCTCCTTGCTCGCACATGCATTTTCAGTTCTGCCCACAAACTTTCTACAGGATTGAGGTCAGAACTTTGTGATGGCTACTCCAATAACTTAACTTTCGTTGTTCTTTAAGCCATTTTGCCACAACTTTGGAAGTATACTTGGGGTCATTGTCCATTTGGAAGACCCATTGCGACCAAGCTTTTAACTTCCTGACTGAGTCTTGGGATGTTGCTCTTCAATATATCCACATAATTTTCCATCCTCATGATGCCATCTATTTTGTGAAGTGCACCAGTCCCTCCTGCACAAAGCATCCCCAGCAAACATGATGCTGCCACCCCCGTGCATCACGGTTGGGATGGTGTTCTTCGGACTTGCAAGCCTCCCCCTTTTTCATCCAAACATAACGATGGTCATTATGGCCAAACCATTCTATTTTGTCCTCAGACCAGAGGACATTTCTCCAAAAAGTGTGATCTTTGTCCCCATGTGCAGTTGCAAACCGTAGTCTGGCTTTTTTTATGGTGGTTTTGGAGCAGTGGCTTCTTCCTTGCTGAGCGGCCTTTCATGTTATGTCGATATAGGACTCATTTTACTGTGGATATAGATACTTTTGTACCTGTTTCCTCCAGCATCTTCACACGGTCCTTTGCTGTTGTTTTGGGATTGGTTTGCACTTTTCGCACCAAAGTACGTTCATCTCTAGGAGACAAAACGCATCTCCTTCCTGAGCGGTATGACGGCTGTGCGGTCCCATGGTGTTTATACTTGCCTACTATTGTTTGTACAGATAAACGTGGTACCTACAGGTGTTTGGAAATTTCTCTCAAGGATGAACCAGACTTGTGGAGGTCTACAATTATTTTTCTGAGGTCTTGGCTGATTTCTTTTGATTTTCCCATGATGTCAAGCAAAGAGGCACTGAGTTTGAAGGTAGGCCTTGAAATACATCCACAGGTACACCTCCAATTGACTCAAATGATGTTAATTAGCCAAACAGAAGCTTCTAAAGCCAGGACATCATTTTCTGGAATTTCCCAAGCTGTTTAAAGGCAAAGATAACTTAGTGTATGTAMACTTCTGACCCACTGGAATTGTGATACAGTGAATTATAAGTGAAATAATCTGTCTGCAAACAATTGTTTGAAAAATTACTTGTGTCATGCACAAAGTAGATGTCCTAACCAACTTGCCAAAACTATAGTTTGTTAACAAGAAATTTGTGGGGTGGTTGAAAAACGAGTTTTAATGACTCCAACCTAAGTGTATGTAAACTTCCGACTTCAACATGTTAAGTCTAGTGAGTGTGTATATGGTGTGCAGTCTGAATATGAAGCAGTCTCGTGGCTTGGGGGTAGAAGCTGTCTCAGAACCTGGTACCATTTGTCAGATGGTAGAAGAGTGAACAGCCTATGGCTTGGGTGGCTGGAGTCTAAGGCACTTTTTCGGGCCTGATTTAGAGGTCCTGGACAGCAAGGAGCTCGGCCCAGTTATGTACTGGGCTGTCCRCACCACCCTCTGTAGTGCATTTGCCATAACAAGTGGTGGTGCAGCCAGTGAAGATGCTCTCGATGGTGCATGCCCCCCCCAGCTGGGGTACATGCCCCCCCCAGCTGCCAAATCTTTTCAACCTCCTGAGGGAAAATAGGCGCTGCTGTACCCTCTTCACAACTGAGGGGGTGTGTGTGGGCCATGTTAAGTCCTTAGTGATGTGGACGCTAAGGAACTTAAAGCTCTCGACCTGCTTCACAACAGCCCAGTTGATATACAGTGGCTTGCGAAAGTATTCACCCACCTTGGCATGTTTCCTATTTTGTTGCCTTACAACCTGGRATTAAAATAGATTTTTTGGTGGTTTGTATCATTTGATTTACACAACATGCCTACCACTTTGATGATGCAAAATATTTTTATTGTGAAACAAACAAGAAATAAGACAAAAAACTGAAAACTTGAGCGTGCATAACTATTCACCCCCCCAAAGTCAATACTTTGTAGAGTCACCTTTTGCAGCAATTACAGTTTCAAGTCTCTTGGGGTATGTCTCTATAAGCTTGGCACATCTAGCCACTGGGATTTTTGCACATTCTTCARGGCAAACTGCTCCAGCTCCTTCAAGTTGAATGGGTTCCGCTGGTGTACAGCAATCTTTAAATCATACCACATATTCTCAATTGGATTGAGGTCTGGGCTTTAATTAGGCCATTCCAAGACATTTAAATGTTTCCCCTTAAACCACTCGAGTGTTGTTTTAGCAGTATGCTTAGGGTCATTGTCCTACTGGTAGATGAACCTCTGTCCCAGTCTCAAATCTCTGGAAGACTGAAACAGGTTTCCCTMGAGAATTTCCCTGTATTTAGCACCATCCATCATTCCTTCAATTCTGACCAGTTTCCCAGTCCCTGCCGATGAAAAACATCCCCACAGCATGCTGCCACCACCATGCTTCACTGTGGGGATGGTGTTCTCGTGGTGTGAGAGGTGTTCTCGGGGTGATGAGATGTGTTGGGTTTGCACCAGACCTAGATGGCCAAAAAGCTAAATTTTAGTCTCATCTGACCAGAGTACCTTCTTCCATATGTTTGGGGAGTTTCCCACATGCCTTTTGGCGAACACCAAACGTGTTTGCTTATTTTTTTCTTTAAGCAATTACTTTTTTCTGGCCACTCTTCCGTAAATCCCAGCTCTGTGAGTGTACGGCTTAAAGTGGTCCTATGGACAGATACTCCAATCTCTGCTATGGAGCTTTGCAGCTCCTTCAGGGATATCTTTGGTCTCTTTGTTGCCTCTCTGATTAATGCCCTCCTTGCCTAGTCTGTGAGTTTTGGTGGGCGGCCCTCTCTTGGCAGGTTTTTTGTGGTGCCATATTCTTTCCATTTAAAAGAAAAATATTTAATGGTGCTCTGTGGGATGTTCAAAGTTTGGGATATTTTTTTATAACCCAACCCTGATCTGTACTTCTCCACAAATTTGTCCCTGACATGATTGGAGAGCTCCTTAGTCTTCATAGTGCCACTTGCTTAGTGGTGTTGCAGACACTGGGGCCTTTCAGAACAGGTGTATATATACTGACACGGCCGTTAAAAGAAGAGGACCACGGTGCAGCGTGGTGAGCGTACATTTTCCTTTTATTAATACAAATTACGCCGAACAAAACAATAAACACTACAAAAACAAACCGTGAAGCTAAAGGCTATGTGCCCTACACAAAGTCAACTTCCCACAACCACAGGTGGAAAAAGGGTAGCCTAAGTATGGTTCTCAATCAGAGACAACGATAGACAGCTGTCTCTGATTGAGAACCCTACCCGGCCAAAACAGAGAACTACAAAACATAGAACATAGAATACCCACCAAAACTCACGCCCTGACCAAACCAAAATAGAGACATAAAAAGGATCTCTAAGGTCAGGGCATGACATATACTGAGATTATGTCAAATATATACTGTATATGGGCATTGGAAATGATACAGACAATTACATTGATGGAAGCCAGATTCTATCTGCAATATTGAAGCTGATCTACCACCTATTTTTATTTAATTTTTTATTAAAAAATGAACACACTAAATGTGATCAATTAAACGCATGTCTATTTAGACTGTAGTCTGACTCGACCATGTGATGTAGGCTATCAGTCCCAGGATGGCTAAGGAGACCCAGATAAGAAGCTATACCAGGCTGTTATAAGACTGAGAATCAGGACGCCCCTCCACAGCCCCACACACAAACACATTTTAAAAGGGATGCTAGATGCCATTTGTGTCCTCATAAGCCTCTGAGGGAAAGCTCTAGCCATCTTTAAACCTTTTCATACAGCGTTAAATAGTAAGGACACTCAGAACAACACAGAACTGCAGCCAGGTTCCTCAGCGTGTGTCCCAATAATACAGGGTTCCCCAAACTTGGCCCGCGGGTGGTTTTATTTGGCTCCCAAGTTTTCTGAGCAAAAAAATAATAATTAATTGTTGGACATAAAAAACTGTAAAAACACCAGGAAATCAGCTCCAAGTAATTTTAATTTGGTAAATCTGTTTCTAACTATTTCCACTCATAATAGAGAGCCCCATGATTATATACAAATGTAAGCAAGGTTTGAAATGATTATGTTTTAGTCAAATGTTATGTCTGTTTGGGCTTCTTGCAGTCAATTTGCAGTCTACAAATGATTTGTAATTACGTTCTGGCTCCACGACCGTCCGCTCAAGAAGAAATCGGCCCGCGGCTTAATCTAGTTGATGATCCCTGCAATAATATCTCCTTTCTCCCAAAGTTTTCACTTGTTTACTTGTTCCCCACAAATCCAAAARCATTGGAAACACACACCTGTTTAGGTAAGGTGCTGGCTTGGCGATTTTCCACCATATTAATTATACCAGTAATTTTCTTTCAAATCAGTGAAGGGACGTGAACAGCTGCACACTTTGGGAGAAAGGAGCGATAATTGGGACTCACTCCTTGTTATAATGAGAATGGCCCCTCACACTTCATTAGGCAGCCTCTACTGTAATGAGGTGGTCTGAAACAAAGTATCCAATATGTGCGTCCTCCTTCCTATCCCCCAAGAGATCTGTGTGATTTTAATACCAGCTCAGTTTATTGGCATGCTGAGTCATGGGCTATGTACCAAATGGCACCTTATTCCATATGTAGTGCACTATTTTTGACCAGGGCCCATAGGGATCTGGTCAAAAGTAGTGCACTTTATATGGAATATGGTGCCATTTGGATGAGGACCATGGTTATTCCGCTTCAGAGGCTCTGGGTACAATCTTTTGCTCCAATCTCAACTAGCACTCATTTGAGGCAGAGTATTTCAGGTGAAACTCTATGGGTTCATCTTCTACTGTTTGAAGTTGAACCACTGCTCTGTAGACTACTGCCGGTGAGCTCATTAATCAAATTAAATCAAATGTTATTTGTCACATGCGCTGAATATTAACAGGTGTAGACCTTCCGGTGAAATTCTTACTTACAAGCCCTTAACCAACAAAGCAGTTTTAAGAAAATAGAGTTAATACAATACAAGTTGGGCTACTGTATATTTCTGACTAGTGTCTTTTCATTACAAGCAGGGAAGCAGTAGTGAAGTAGGCTGCACATGTAGTTTAACTGTAGGTGAATCAAGGCAGAGATAACGCAATCAAGATAAACCAGGATAGGCTAAGCTAATTCAAATGATCACCATGTCATTATCATCCGAAAACCCAAACCATCAACTGATACCCCCTGTAAATAGTCTCGCTATTGTTATTTTACTGCTGCTCTTTAATTTAWTTWTWTTTTTTAAATTCTTTTTGGGGGGGTTATTTTTCTTAAAACTGCATTATTGGTTAAGGGCTTGTAAGTAAGCATTTCACTGTAAGTTCTACACCTGTTGTATTCGGCRCTTGTGACAAATACAATTKGATTTGATTTGATTTGACACAAACTATTCAAAGTGAATGTGAGCCAATCTCTGTTGTACTGTCCTCTCTGGCCTCAGGGGACCCAGGCACCTTTATTCATATCATTTGGTCCTAAGATCCTGGAATTGCATGTCACCATGTCCGTGCACACTATCAAATAAAGTAKCCTACATTAGAATCTATGGTGTGGCCGGAGGTCAATCCTAGGAAACCAACAGCAGGAGTATATTCATTAATGCACACCGTAGAAAAATATTTTGCAACTGAAACAAGGGTTTCTTATTGGACAAATTCAGTTAGTCCCTCCCCTTTTCGTCCTGTTTGCTTCCGTTTGGTTCCTAGAGTAAATAAACCCCTGTTGTTCTTTCACTGAACACAAACTGTACTGTATAAAGCAGGGTTGGGGTCAATTCAGAATTTCAGAATGTAATTCAATTCAATCAATGAATCTAATACATTATCGGAAATGTATTTTTCTGATATTAAAAATCATTATGAGGATTATGAATTATTATAGACAACCCACAACATAATCTTAGAATATTTCCAGACCACTGTAATTATTTAAAATTGTTTTAGGAGAATGCGTTTAAAAAATGAACTACATAGTAGTGTTAACCATACAGGATGGTCAAATAAACATTATTATGGTGATGTGTAGAATAAATAAGCCATTTGAGTTTCATTGGAATAAATTCTACTTCCTTTAATTCAAATTCAATTCAAATTCTGTGGCCAATTTGAATTAAATTCAAATTCAAGAATTGAATTGGAATTAAAGAGCAATTTCTCAACTCAGTTTAGAATTGACCCTAACCCTGGTATAAAGCTCCAATGGCTCAGGTGATCGATTATACAAACAGATGCTAGGAGAAACAAACAGTACAAAACAAATAAACACAGCAAGCCAAAGTTACTGATCTGTCCCTCACACCMTTTTATCAAGCAGATTATTCCTGGYTGACACAAAGATTTGGCACACTAGAGAGAAACAGTAATGGAGCCTTTTTGTAGGCAATAACTCCAGCATTGATTCGGTGGACAAAGCCTATAGGGAAATAATAGTTTGTAGGGTTTTTTGGATAACCTCTGAAAATAAAGTCTGTGGTAAATACAGGCTTAGGAGATCTTATACGTTTTGTTTTATGACATAATCTTCATCAGCTAACGTCACCTTTTTTATGTAATAAAAAAGCTCAAAACGCACATAAAGGTTTCATAATTCATAAAGGTCATGTGTTAACATGACTGATATTATCATAGAACAAAACATATAAGATATCCTAAACCTGTGTTAACCTTGGACCTTGTTTTCTGCATTTTCCCCAAAAGCCTAATCTTTCCCCATTTATTTTCCCCATAGGGATTGCTGAACGAACCAGAGGTAACTCATTTGCGGGTTTTAGGACTACAAGGTGGCGAGTTCTATTTGCCTAGTTCAGTCGTGGCTGGAGGGAGACATGTTAGGTGGGTGGGGTTGGGAAGGGAGTGGGAGGTTGGGGTGGAGCCTCACTTCTTTTTCTTCTTATTTCCCTCTTTGCATACTAAATGTATAGTTACTTTTCGGCTCTGTGAAGGAAATGTGCAATTCACACTCCGACCTGTTAACGGCAGCAATACACGACAAAGCATATAATCTGCCGAAAAACTACACGAAGAAGAATGAGGTCAGCGGTAACTGAGAGCGCAGAGTAGGAAGCGAATGTTGTGTAAGTTATGTACCAGGGGCACGTCATGTAACTTATTGATTTTAGTTATCAAGATAGAGATATTTTGGGATTTTCGTTCATGCATCATTTCGGGTAATTCATTAAACCTTTAAGGTATTTCTATGAGCGTGTATGTTTAATGAATAACTACATGTCACCTCAACGCTGACATTCATAATTATCGTACTATTGACATGTAGCCCTTACATTAGACAGTGCATGAAGCCATTTATACTTTTCTACACATTTGATTTGATAGACATTTCAGGAGGTGGATAATAACATTCGATATGGGCTCTGTCAAAGTCACAGCGTGCTGCAGGCAGCTATTTTTGTCCCATGCAAGAGCACTTGCTTTAACTACAAAGATGGCTAGTTCTGGGAACATCATATGCTCCCTTCGAAGAAATCTCGGTTCCTCTTCGAGATTGCGGTCCAGCATGCCAGCTTGGGTGATTGACGAGTATGGCAACAATGGGGTACTCCGGTTCACTGAAGATGCCACAGCTCCCAGTGTCAACTCARCAAGTGAGGTCTTAATCCAGGTCCACGCTGCAAGCCTCAACCCTCTCGACATATCCATGAGGAGTAAGTCTATAATATCAATATGCTCATGGTCATATTTCCTTATAAACCAAGATTATGGGACTTCAGTCAGTTGCAGTGCATTAGCGGTCATGGGAATAATTTTGCATCTTTATCACAATTGTTTTAGTAATCTGTCTGTTTATATTTCTCAGGTGGGTATGGGTCAAATCTTCTGAAGCTGAGACGGGACCCGGTGTCTTTGGGTCAGAACGGAGGCGAGTTTCCCATCATACTGGGTCGGGATGTCTCTGGCGTGGTGGTGGATTGTGGGTCGGGAGTGACCCATTTTAAACCAGGAGATGAGGTACGTAGTTGAGCAGCTCTGATGTGGCCTAGTAACAGTYGTTAGGGCCGACCGTAGCAAAACGTTTTGCAACGGAAAATGAAAATGGACATTTATTATTGAACAAGTCCAAGTTGTCTCTCCAGTTTTTACTCGGGTTCCTTCATTTGGTGTTTACTGAACACAACCATGCTGAGTCGGGATGGCATGCACAGTGCCTTCCTGTGACATTCAAGAGAACAGCCGTTTTGCTGATCGAATGAAAATGGACCTGGCCGTACTTTTTACCTACTGGTAAATTATTTGTATTGTTGGCAGGAATGAAATGGGTGTTGTTTTTTCTTCTACACTTGTCACACTCATTATCTGATACCTTGTTTATCAAGTAGGATTACATAGAGATACCCTTAGAATGTATTTTTCCATCCCGAGTGGTTGTGGCTTGGCTGGCCCCCTCAGCGGTGGCCCGTCTGGGCTGCCTCCTCTGCTGCGCCTCCGCCGGGCTGCAGGTGGTGTGCAGAAACTCATCTAGTCCAAACGTTCCACCTGTCTGGTTGTTGCCTGTCTGCTTATTGTAACAAGTTTGATTTAGTTTTTCGRGGACTTCGGTGTTGTTTTGTGCATTACGTTGTTATTGTAAATAACTGATGTGTTGAAAATATAAAATGTTTGAAATAATATATATATATATTATTTTGTGTGTTTTTTGTTGTTGTGTGTTTTGTGTGTTTTTTTTCTTCACAGGTGTGGGCGGCCATTCCTCCATGGAAGCAGGGCAGCCTAGCAGAGATGGTGAATCTGACAGAGTATGAGGTAATTCTACTATGACTGTGTATGCTACATGCAATGACATTGTTGTTATTATGAATTGTTTTCCAAACAGGTTTTCATTCATTGTGTTATCCCATTATACGTGTAGAAACTGAATTGTTTTACAAAATATATCTTAGTCTTTGTAAGACAGACCACCCTCTTGGTGTTCAGTCGTCTGCTGAATAGAAAAGAACATTGGCTTCTTTCAGATTTGAATGGCTCTGTTATAGAGGAGACTATTAGCTTATTTTAATGGCTCTGTTTTCAAACAAATGGAAGTACCAGGGGGCATCGCTTTCTACGAACCCTTGCTTCAACTGAGAAAACGTGTAAAACAAACGTGGATGAGGTGCAAGTCTATTATTATGTAATCATTTAATCATATTGCAATGAAGTGTGCATAATTAATTAAGACTCCCAGTACAACTGGTTCCATGAGCCAGTGAAAGCAGCAATTAGGCTAGCCAGACAAACTGAGTTGTGTGGTGCATCATTTGTTTGGCACTTCTCAGCATGCTATCCTGGTGTCCTGCTGTCCTGTCCTGTTGTCATGTCCTGTTGTCCTGTCCTGTTGTCCTGTCCTGTTGTCCTGTCCTGTTGTCCTGTCCTGTTGTCCTGTCCTGTTGTCCTGTCCTGTTGTCCTGTTGTCCTGTTGTCCTCGCAGCAACTCCAGTCGTTCCGCTTCCCATCGTTGCCTGAAACAAAAGAAAGGGTAAAGGAGGGGAAGTAGTACGGTTAAGCACGTACAGATGTGTGAGAGAGTTTGTGCCTACTGTATGTTCTTCTAGTAGTTACCCTATGTGTGTGGTGTGTGTGTGTTTGTGTGTGTCTTCTTTATGAGTAACAATGGTTTTGTGGGCCCTTCCCACCTCAGGGTCTCCCACAACAAGTCGCTGGTCACCAAGAGCGGGCGTCTCCCCTTTAGTGTGCTGCCACGCCTGTCTGGGCTCCTGGTCACGCGGGCGGGGCCTTGTGCAGATAACCCACTTGCACTAACACCGGAGTACCACATCCATACATGACATTGGGCCATCTCCTCTAGACTTCTGCTCTGTGACGGTAGGTCCCCCTGTTTCACTCTGGCCACACCCTGACCCACACTTCTTCACTTCTGAGCGCATTCTAATAATCACTCGTATACAGAACCATGGTCTGTTTAGCAGAGAGATCATCTTACTTTAAAGTGTCACGAGGATGGAACTCCCTGCTGCGTTGTGCTCACTCTGCGTTCGGCTAATCAGCCAGCGATTTTACTTTGGTCTTTATTGTTTACACTGACTAGAGGATCAGTCCTCTTCTTGTCCTGCCTCTGTCTGATCTCTCTCTCCCACCTGTCTCTCTCTCTCTTTCGCCCACCCTGTCTGCGCTTCTCTTCCCCCCTTCTCTCCTCTTACTGCCCCCCCCCCCCCCCCCCCCCCCCCCTTCTCTTCCTCTCTCTCTGCAGAGTTCTTCATCCCGGAGCTCAGTTGGTGTTGGAAGCTTTCCTCATTCCAGGGTAAGGACCTTTCAGTCGACCCACGACTCTCACAAACACTAAAACTCACCTCACAACAGCACAGTGGATTGGTGCTTTGTCCAATCATAAGAAGTTATACAACAAACAACACCCACAACGAGAGTTGTCTCTCTTCACTAATGTCTGTTTTTCCTCTTGTAGCGCTGAGAGGCCTAGCGGTGCCCACGTGACATGACCTGCCTCCACAATGCGATGACTGGTGAGGGTCTGGGGGTCGGAGAGGTGGTGGACTACACGCGGGAGATGTGGCCACGGGCTGGACTGCTGGAAATGTGGTTTAATTATTGATATGATAAAGTGCGTGTATCAAGGAATGTTTAACACTTTTAACGAACCCCTGTGATGTTGTCCGACTGAGGACAGGGCGGCATCAACCGTAGAAGTAATGAGGTGCCTCAAAGATTCAGTGTATCTTAAAAAAACCTATTTATCCATTGAGATTCTCCTCAATCTGATCTAACATATTTGAGGACCTCATTGACGATAGCTAGGCTGCCAAGTCCATCTAATGACAACGTCACGTCCATCCCATCGAATTACCATTTCCCAACCACTCTCTCCTGCTGCCAACCGCATTAACAACAACTTTACCCACCCACGCAGTCTGCACAAGGTTGATTTGGATTACCTGTCCTCACTGGATTCACTTCTGGGTTTCCTCGCAACGTGGCTCCAAGCAGAGTGGGAACTAATGCTCATCCATGGGGGTGGGGGGGGCCGTTGTGGGCTGATCAGAATAAACCCTGTTAACCTTGTCTCAGTGGTCCTGAGTGAAGACACACTTCAATCCCTTAGGCTTGGCTAGACATCTCAGTTTTTCTTCAGGTTGACTTCTATATTTGTCTATTGAATAGCATGAAGGTATAGTACTTAAGACCATCTTGAGTGTTTTGTTGTTGTGGATAGGATTCTCTCTTTCTCTCTCGCTCTTTCTTTCTCTTCCTCTCTCTTACCATGTTTACACTAGTGAATCAAGCAGAACTCTACTGCGCTGACCTGGTTACACATCCTTCATCTTAGTTGGAACCGTGCTGGACTGAACAAAGTGAAAGAAAGTACCCGAGTCAATACAGAGTCTCAGGTTGGCATGATGGTGTGTTAGACTTTTTCACTATAACCACTGTCTCCCTGTGTTCCCCCTCAGGTTCGACGTGATTCTGGACAATGTGGGTGGGGACTCGGAGCAGTGGGCCCTGGGCCTGCTAAAGTCCTGGTCAGGGGCCAAATACGTGACCCTGGTCACCCCCTTCCTGCTTAACATCGACTCCATGGGCTTGCTGGAGGGAGCCGTCCACTCAGGACTCAACCTGCACCAGAAGGTCATCACGGTAAGCTAGCAAAATAAGTTGWTGCCGGCAGTGTGAACAATGCATACGTGTCACGGATGAGGTCTGAACTCCGGTCTTACGCTCGGGAAACAAACGTCTTAACCATTAGACCAAGTCGCTGGTAGGGCTACCTCATCACGAGAGCTTGAGTCCGATTCACCTCCGTTACATACGCATGGGAAAACTTCCTAAAATATCAATGCACTCTCATGTCAAAGTTTTAAAAAGCCTTTATTGTAACTTGACTAAACCAACCGACCACGCCCCTCTGTCAGGGTGGGGGTTACAGGGGCCTTTTCACACTGCTGCGCTGGCCAGGTTACACATCAAACATAGTTGCTAGAACCATGCTGGAAAAGACAATGTAAAAAATAAAATCTGTGCCAATGCTTTACAATAGTATGAAAAATGGATAAGTGAAACCCCTTAGTTTGGCCAGGGTGGGGTAGTTGGCACCATGTGACTGATTCAACCATGGCCTGTATGACTTATATTTATGTTTTTATGAGCGTTTGTCTGCTTGTTCTCATGTTGTCTTTTTGGTCTCGTTCGCTTCTGTGCTGTGCACCTTCCCATTTACACCAGAGATCTGTATATAATGACTAGATGCTCATGTCTCCGCCCTAACAATGGGGGTCGTTGTCCCAAAGGCGGCAAAGCAGACGTAATGCTTAAGTTCATAAAAACGCATTGGGCTTATTCTGGACATATTTTGGCGAGAGTGGCACCTCTCGCTTCGCCTCTTTCTCCCAAGCCCCTACCACACACAACAACAAAGATGAGACATCACTTCTTCTCTGACAAACGGTTTCAACTCTCTATTTGCATTTGAGGTTTGGTCCAACAGAATGGGTCATATGGACAACACAACACATGGAGAAGTTATTATACTGTAATAGAGGAGAAATTAACCTTTCTAATGAAACCCTGTTTGTCTCAACTCCTCAGAAATAAAGTAGTCCACTTGATTTCAACATSTGAACAAAGTGGACAGGCTARCATGCTGTTCAAACAGTTGGAGAYGGACAGAAGGGTGTRTTCATAACAATTCAACTGTTCTACCTTGTTAGCTGAATCCAGAGCTAGTGAAACTATACCTAGATCCAAGTTGGCTGAACTAGAAATAKAAATATTAGCTGGCTACTCACTAGCCCGTGGGCTTGTGCTTGAGAGATTGAGACCGGTGTTCATTTTCTAGAATACCTGCTACATTATTAGTGAATGTGCATTATGCAAGGTTTTGGTAATTTTTATAGACAAACCTGAAAGCCAGATCAGTGATTTATAGAAGAAAATAAAGCAGGTACAACTATTTTGATAAAATAATTAAATTACAAGTGGGTTTTATGGTTGTGGAAGGAATATATTCAGCCTCGGTATGATTACACAAGCCCTGAATTCATTAAATAATCGCTGACTGTTTTTAATGCAGTGGATTTGACCTTTAATTTTACAACAAAGCTTATTTAGAAAAAACATTTTAAAAAATCGAGAAATGCAGTACCAGTCAAAAGTTTGGACACACCGACTCATTCCAGGGTTTTTCTTTATTTTTACTATTTTCTACATTGTAGAATAATAGTGAAGACATCAAAACTATTAAATAAATATATTTTATATTTGAGATTCTTCAAAGTAGYCACCCATTTCCTTGATAACAACTTTGCACACTCTTGGCATTCTCTCAACCAGTTTCATGAGGTAGTCACTTGGAATCCATTTCAATTAACAGGTGTGCCTTGTTAAAAGTTCATTTGTGGAATTTCTTTCCTTCTTAATGTGTTTGAGCCAATCAGTTGTGTTGTGACAAGGTAGGGGTGGTATACAGAAGATAGACCTATTTGGTGAAAGACCAAGTCCATATTATGGCAAGAACAGCTCAAATAAGCAAAGAGAAACGACAGTCCATCATTACTTTAAGACATGAAGGTCAGTCAATCTGGAAAATTTCAAGTGCAGTCGCAAAAATAATAAAGTAACAGACACATCTCAACGTCAACTGTTCAGAGGAGACTGCGTGAATCAGGCCTTCATGGTTGAATTGCTGCAAAGAAACCACTACTAAAGGACACCAATAATAAGAAGAGACTTGCTTGGACCAAGAAACACAAGCAATGGACATTAGACCAGTGGAAATCTGTCCTTTTGGTCTGATGAGTCCAAATTAGAGATTTTTGGGTTCCCACCGCCGTGTCTTTGTGAGACACAGAGTAGGTGAACGGATTATCTCTGCATGTGTGGTTCCCACTGTGAAGCATGGAGGAGGAGGTGTTATGGTGTGGGGGTGCTTTGCTGGTGACGCTGTCAGTGATTTATTTAGAATTCAAGGCACACTTAACAGCATGGCTACCACAGCATTCTGCAGCGATACGCCATCCCATCTGGTTTGTGCTTAGTGGGACTATCATTTGTTTTTCAACAGGACAATGACCCAACACACCTCCAGGCTGTGTAAGGGCTATTTGGACAAGAAGGAGAGTATTGGAGTGCTGCATCGGATGACCTGGCCTCCACAATCATGTGACCTCAACCCAATTGAGATGGTTTGGGATGAGTTGGACCGCAGAGTGAAGGAAAAGCAGCCAACAAGTGCTCAGCATATGTGGGAACTCCTTCAAGACTGTTGGAAAAGCATTCCAGTTGAAGCTGGTTGAGAGAATGCCAAGAGTGTGCAAAGCTGTCATCAAGGCAAAGGGTGGCTACTTTGAAGAATCTCAAATATAAAATGTATTTTGATTTGTTGAACACTTTTTTTGGTTACTACATTATTCCATATAGTTTTGACGTCTTCTCTATTATTCTACAATGTAGAAAATAGTAAAAATAAAGAAAWTCCCTTGAATGAGTAGGTGTGTCCAAACTTTTAACTTATACTATATATTCTGGAAAAAAAATAGAGATATGAGTTTTAGGCCATATGGCCTGGACCTAACTTCAATATGGTTTGTGCTTAATCAGTGCAAATAACCTGTTCTAAACGATTTCATGAGGAAGAAATTACACAGGAGGAATCCACCCGTTTGCGTGTGTGTCTCTGTGAATGTGTGTGTCTCTCTCTCTTTGTGTGTTTGTCTCTCTTTCTATATGAGTGTCTCTGTGAGTGTGTGGGTGTGATGTCTCAGGTGTGAGTGATGTGGTGTGCTCTCTGTGAGTGTGTGTTGTCTCTCTGTGAGTGAGTTGTGTGAGTCTCTCTGTGAGTGAGTTGTGTGTGTCTCTCTGTGAGTGTGTGTGTGTGTGTGTCTCTCTCTCTGTGGTGTGTGTGTGTGAGTGTGCCTCTCTCTGTGAGTGTGTGTGTGTATACATGCAGCTGGGCTGTTTGGAGTTCAGTGTAATAGCCTGGGTGTGGTGAGCTGAACTAAATGGTGGATGGTTGGAACAGGGTGAAGCTGACTAATGGATGGAGGGGTTTGGAACAGGTGGAGCTGAACTAAATGGATGGATGCTCTGGAACAGGGGGGAGCTGAACTAAATGGATGGTATGTTACCACAGGGTGGAGCTGAACTAAATGGGATGGATGCTCTGAACAGGGTGGAGCTGAACTAAATGGATGGATGGTTGTGGAACAGGGTGGAGCTGAACTAAATGGATGGATGGTCTGGAACAGGGTGGAGCTGAACTAAATGGATGGATGGTTTGAAAGGGTTGAAGCTAACTAAAATGGATGGATGGTTTGGAACAGGGGTGAGCTGAACTAAATGGATGGATGGTTGGAACAGGGTGAGAGGCTGAACTAAATGGGTGGATGGTCGTGGAACAGGGTGGAGCTGAACTAAATGGATGGATGGTCTGGAACAGGGTGGAGCTGAACTAAATGGATGGATGGTCTGGAACAGGGTGGAGCTGAACTAAATGGATGGATGGTGTAACAGGGTGGAGCTGAACTAAATGGAATGGATGGGTCTGGAACAGGGTGGAGCTGAACTAAATGGATGGATGGTCTGGAACAGGTGGAGCTGAACTAAATGGATGGATGCTCTGGAACAGGTGGAGCGAACAAATGGATGGATGCTCTGGAACAGGGTGCGAACTAAATGGATGGATGCTCTGGAACAGGGTGGGCTGAACTAAATGGATGGATGCTCTGGAACAGGGTGGAGCTGAACTAAATGGATGGATGCTCTGGAACAGGGTGGAGCTGACTAAATGGATGGATGGTTGGAACAGGGTGGAGCTGAACGTAAAATGGATGGATGGTCTGGAACAGGGTGGAGGGCTGGAACTAAATGGATGGATGGTCTGGAACAGGGTGGAGCTGAACTAAATGGATGGATGGTCTGGAACAGAGGTGGAGCTGAACTAATGGATGGATGGTCTGGAACAGGGTGGAGCTGAACTAATGGATGGATGGTCTGGAACAGGGTGGAGCTGAACTAAATGGATGGATGTTGGAACAGGGTGGGAGCTGAACTAAATGGATGGATGGTTTGGAAAGGGTGGAGCTGAACTAAATGGATGATGGTCTGGAACAGGGTGGAGCTGAACTAAATGGATGGATGTTTGGAACAGGGTGGAGCTGACTAAATGGATGGATGGTCTGGAACAGGTGGAGCTGAACTAAATGGATGGATGGTTTGGAACAGGGTGGAGCTGAACTAAATGGTGGATGGTTGGAACAGGGTGGAGCTGAACTAATGGATGGATGGTTGGAACAGGGTGGAGCTGAACTAAATGGATGGATTGCTCGGGAAGGGTGGGAGTGAACAAATGGATGGATGGCTGGAACAGGGTGGAGCTGAACTAAATGGATGGATGGTCTGGACGTGGTGGAGCTGAACTAAATGGATGGACTCTGGAACAGGGTGGAGCTGAACTAAATGGGATGGATGTCTGGAACAGGGTGGAGCTGAACTAATGGTTAGGATGGTTACCAAACAAGGTGGGAGCTGAACTAAATGGATGGATGGTCTGAAAGGGTGGAGTGAACTTAAATGGATGGGTCTGGAACAGGGTGAGGCTGAACTAAATGGATGGATGGTTACCACAGGGTGGAGCTGAACTAAATGGATGGATGTCTGAACAGGGTGGAGCTGAACTAAATGGATGGATGTCTGGAACAGGGTGGAGCTGAACTTAAGGATGGATGGTTTGGAACAGGGTGGGAGCTGAATAAATGGATGGATTGCTCTGGACAGGTGGAGCTGAACTAAATGGATGGATGGTTGGAACAGGTGGAGCTGAACTAAATGGATGGATGCTCTGGAACAGGGTGGAGCTGAACTAAATGGATGGATGGTTTGGAACAGGGTGGAGCTGAACTTAAATGGATGGATGCTCTGGAACAGGGTGGAGCTGAACTAAATGAGGATGGTCTGGAAACAGGGTGGAGCTGAACTAAATGGATGGATGTCTGGACAGTGGTGGAGCTGAACTAAATGGATGGGAATGGTCTGGAACAGGGTGGAGCTGACTAAATGTATGGATGCTCTGGAACAGGGTGGAGCTGAACTAAATGGATGGATGCTCTGGAAACAGGGTGGAGCTGAAACTAAATGGATGGATGGTTCAACAGGGTGGAGCTGAACTAAATGGATGGATGGTCCTGGAACAGGGGTGAGCTGAACTAAATGGATGGATGGTCTGGAAACAGGGTGGAGCTGAACTAAATGGATGGATGGTTCAACAGGGTGGAGCTGAAACTAAATGATGGGATGGCTCGGAACAGGGTGGAGCTGAACTAAATGGATGGATGGTCTGGACAGGTGGAGCTGAACTAAGGATGGATGTCTGGAACAGGGTGGAGCTGACTAAATGGATGGATTGCTCTGGAACAGGGTGTGAGCTGAACTAAATGGATGGAGGTCTGGAACAGGTGGAACTAAATGGGATGGATCTCTGGAACAGGGTGGAGCTGAACTAAATGATGGATGCTCTGGAACAGGGTGGAGCTGAACTAAATGGATGGATGGTCTTGGAACAGGGTGGAGCTGAACTAAATGGATGGATGGTCTGGAACAGGGTGGAGCTGAACTAAATGGATGGATGGTTACCAACAGGGTGGAGCTGAACTAAATGGATGGATGGTCTGGAACAGTTGGAGCTGAACTAATGGATGTATGCTCTTGGAACAGGGTGGAGATGAACTAAATGGGATGGATGGTTCCAACAGGTGAGTGAACTAATGGAGGATGCTCTGGACAGGGTGGAGATTTAATAAATGGATAGATGGTCTGGAACAGGGTGGAGCTGAACTAAATGGATGGATGGTTACCAACAGGTGGAGCTGAACTAAATGGATGGATGCTCTGGAACAGGGGGGAGTGGATTAACTAAATGGATGGATGCTCTGGAACAGGTGGAGATGGAACTAAATGGATGATGGTCTCTGGAACAGGGTGGAGATGAACTAAATGGATGGATGCTCTGGAACAGGGTGGAGATGAACTAAATTGGATGGATGCCTCTGGAACAGGGTGGAGATGAACTAATTGGGATGGATGCTCTGGAACAAGGTGGAGTGAACTAAATGGATGGATGGTGGAACAGGGTGGAGCTGAACTAAATGGGATGATGTGTGGAACAGGGTGGAGCTGAACTAAATGGATGGATGGTTTGGAACAGGGTGGAGCTGATTCTTAGGTAATCTTGGTTAACCCAGAACTAAAGTTTTGCGTAATTGGTCAGCTGCTAGATTAAGTTCAGGGTCCAGACATGTTAAAAGAGATGAAGAGATGTTAGAACGAGGAGCTCCACCCTCTTTCTTTGCGGGCAAGTCTATGGGCCGAATGTCCCCTTCCGAAATTCAAAAGATACGAACACCTGTGAAATCGTGATTGGTCCAAATAAGCTTAAGCACTGGAACTATTGCTGTTTGTTTGCTATCAGTGCCCATAGTATAAAGACTGATCTATGGCACCATTCATGTTTAAGTAGTCTGCCCACGACAGATTACTGCTTAGGGGACTTTGCTATGTAGTCCTCCCGAACAACACAAGCCTGGTAGGCAAGGACAATTACTCTGGCAGTGAGTTATAATAGTCACTAGACTGTCTGACTGTCTGAGTTACACACACGGGGGTGGGGGGCTGCTGAAACGGCAGTTTTTAGGCAGTTAAATCACTAAATGCCTGTATGTGTATGTTTGTGTGTGTGTCTGTATGTTTCCTGCCAAGCCTCTGGCTCAGGACCCTATTGTCTGGGTGAGCAGCTGGCTGGCCATATCGGGCGACTGCGGGGCTAAAGCATGAGTCACACAGGACAGACAGACTAGGGCTGGAGCTGGACACAGTACCTGAGAGAGCACAGCCAAATGGGGACCTCTAGTGGGCCAACGTAGCCTTACTAGTCACGAACACAAGTGCACTTTCATAGCCTGTTCCGAGATCAGTTTGTGCCATGATCATGTCATATCCTTGTCATGACACTGACTTGACATGTTGGGCATAACAAGGTGTTGACATAATAGTACAGACCTGGGACCAGGCTAGCACATTCACTTATTTCTGGAGACACATAGGATAATGCCACCACGTGTTAACTTAGCATTATTATGTGACTATGCAGTGTTGTATAGGGTGTGTACAGTGCAGTACACTGTGCTACCAAACAGTCATTATCAAGATCATTTCACCAGCGTTTGTGCTTGCTGTTCATATTTAGTCCCTGGTCGGTTTTCTGTATGTTTATGGCCTTTGGGGACAATAAAGATGTATTGAATTGAAGTCGGATAGTATCTTGACGTTCAGATCTTTCCCTCTCAGAACATGTGTAACGGAGTGTTCTACCGCTGGGGGTTCTATGCTCCAGACGGCCCGGCGCTGGACGAGGTCAGCCAGCTGGTGGATGCCGGAAAGGTACTGCTACTGCATTCTCTAGTCTATAACATCCTACAGTAACTCATTTCTAAAGATGGAAATTAGCCAGGTAGGTGGGTCTATACATGCCACAGATTCCAAGCATTGTCCTATATTCAGAGTCCCTCTGTCTTTGTGTGTGGGCATTCCCCTGTGTCGGTGTGTGGTTGGCTATGAGTCAGATTTGAACAGTGAATGGGTTTCCAACAGTGCTGAGCAGCCATTTGCTAAAGTGCCCCCCCCCCCCCCCCCCCCAGTCACGGGTGTAATCCATACCCCTTTGTCCCAGGGATTATAGGGACAGCATGGCATTTTGGGGAGCGGGGGTGCTGTGCTGGTGGCAGGAATCCATTCACACAGACATACATCACACACACACACCCCAATCCCTGTCAGTATGGAGATAGATTTCTATCAAAATGTTTCAAATATATTAGTTGTGAGTCACAAACAGAAGATGCAACTTTTAAATATCAGACTGTAAATATGCCCATATAGGTCCACGAACATATGTCATGATCCAAAAGCAAATGAGTCATCAACAAAAATAAATAACAAATAAATGCAAGACAGGTTTTTTCTGGTTAAAACAGAACATTTTACAAACATATTTCTTTCTTTGCAAACACAAGTGGTCAAATATGCTTTTGTGAATGACATTTGACAACATTTGTTACTCCACAGATTACATTTGTGACCTCCATTTTACATATTTGTGACTCACTACTTAGTTTTCTAATGAAACGTTAAAAATATATATCTCCACAGTCTCTCACTGTGACGCCAGTAGCCGGTCCATTCATTGTTAATGACGAGACACAGACGAGAATAACATGTTGGGTGGTGGGAGGGGGGCACAGGATTGTCTTTCCTCATCACATTTTTAASACTAGCCCCTCCCTTGTTTTTGTTGTTGTTGTTGACGCTTGTGCATTCATTTGGAGATTATTTGCGCATGGGTGGTTGAATGTATTCATAGATTACTAATGTGTTTAGGGTTCTCCTGCAGTATGTATTAGTTTGGTTGGTTGAGGTCCATACACACAGCTCGCTGCAAAAACAAGCAAGTCATTTTATTGGTTCTAGTTACACATGTAGTCCTAGGGCATTTTCTTGAGGTGGTTGTTCATTGGTGGATTGTGTTTTTACTGTTCATGTGTGTACAGACACTGTGTTGTCATTCCTTAGATCCTTCCAGTGGTGGAGGCCACGTTCCTGTTCTCCCAGGTGCCCCTGGCCTTCCAGAAAGTAGAGGGGGGTCACGCCAGGGGGAAGACTGTGGTCACCGTGGCCCAAGAGGAAGAGGGGACCGGAGTGACTGAAGAGGAGGGGGAGACTAGTGACACCCCAGAGCAAGTCAGGGAGGAAGTCAGGCAAGCAGCGCCAAAGAGCTAAACCGCTGTGATGTCAACACTAAGCATTGGGTCACTAAGGCACGCAACTGTTTTTTTAAACGCTTTGCAACGGACAACTTAAAACATTTTTGTTTTTTGGTCCAGTCCAGATAGTCCCACCCTGTTTCAGTCAGTTTTCTTTCATTTTCCTAATGGACATGACCCTGAATATGGTTTGTCCATGTCCATCCTGTAGAACGCTGAACTCTTGAGCTCTATTGCAAAACACTGTTTGGTTTGCGCTTTTGCAGATAAACTGCTTGTTTGAGAAAGGCAACATTTATTTATCTTATGGTTTGTCTTGTGTGTTGAGAATTCATTACGGAAAAGTAAAATATATACATTTTGGCCTGCGCAATTGATTCATACTTTTATGACATGTTTTGTTAGGCAATTTGTTATTCCAAATATTCTAGATAACAAAATATAATCACATCACATATTATATTTATTTACATAAGGACATCAATGGCAGAAGGGAATAAGATGTCAAAAAAATACATATTCATCAACAATGTCAAACTCGTATATTATCAGATATTAAAGGGTAGGTAAAGTATTTCAAGTTTAGTCTGAGTCCATTTTCCCATAATGTAGTAATGAATACTATTGTTTTGTCCCTGTTTGTTCGTGAAGAAGTAATGCGATATTATAGATTATCCAGGAAATTTGATATATTTTCCATGTTGATCGCAGAGGAAAGATTATACTGTATATAAGCTTCTCTTCCAGCAGCAAATGTTCTGTTCCTGAGGCATCTTGTCCTTGAGGCTTGTATGGGGCCCACGCTGCAGCTGCGTCACAGAGCGCTGAGGCCCCTCATCATACTGCACCTCAGAGACTACACCTAGTTCTTCCCTCTCAAAACAAGACCTCAGAGTATCTCCACTGTCCATCTTTGGTTGGGTTTGTTTGGATCAAACGCGTTGAGAATCACCTGGTTTCTGTCATATTGTTGACCACCTGCAATGACAGACAAAATTATTTGAGTTGTGCCTTGTTTAAATACAATGTGTCCCTTCCTTCCTTGGGCCAATCACTGATCTGCCAAGGTTGGATCAGTGAAAGCACAATGGAAACGTTGCCTTAACTTATCCAGACAACGTTGCCTTAACTTATCCAGACAACGTTGCCTTAACTTATCCASACRACGTTGCCTTWACTTATCCASACGACRTTGCCTTAACTTATCCAGACGACGTTGCCTTAACTTATCCAGACGACGTTGCCTTAACTTATCCAGACGACGTTGCCTTAACTTATCTAATAACTTACTGATTAGTGAATACCTCAAAGAAGGGGAAAAGGAGGGGCAAATTTGAGGGGGGTTTTCAAAGCCTATCGGTGAATCCCAAAACACCCCTGGTCCCTACCAACTCGCTTGGAAGGCCCTTCCTTGGGACACTTGTGCATATGGCGGAGGTGTGCGCAAATGGAGGGGTGAGGAGAAGGGAGTGATTTGAGATTCAGCCTGTCTGTCTCTAAACTTGTCACAAGCCTACTTGATACTGAATCCAGCTGCAGCCCATTGTCACGTCTCTGACCATCCACAAGGTGTTGCTAATTCACAATTATTCTAGTCAAGTTACCTAATCTAAGTAAAACCCCAGAACTGAATGAAGTGAAACCAGTGAACAATACAATACACAGACTAGTTCCTGTAGCTTTGAGTTATTATTGCAATAGGTTTCTCTTGCCTTCTGATTGGCTGGGTAGCAATGTCGTCATATTGCTCCTACCTATCAAATCCTCTCAGATCTACAGGAGTGGCTGGGGAGTTGGAGTCATATTCATTTGTGTAGCCTAGTGAATATGAACCTGGTATCCCATGTTTGTTGTTGTTTTTGCCTCACCTTTGACCTCCAGGAGCAGGTCGGGGCTGGCGGTGTAGCGGATGAGGCCATCAGGCGTAATGCTCCAGCAGGAGGGTTGTTTGCCAGGCTCAGGTGAGAGGCCCATACGACTGCCTGTCATGGCCACGCTGCACGGAGCCACACAGCAATCCTCCTGCACCTGGACAGACAGAGTAGAAAACTTTAGCTTGAAAAACTTTATTATCCTCTAAAGAGGAAATCATTTGTACCGACATTCAATCACACACTTTAAATAAAGAATGGGCCTGCATCAAGCATAWAAACTAGTTGAGTGTTGTAATAAACAATATAAGTGCAACATAGAGCATGATGCTGTGAGACGTGGCAGGGAGTCCAGAGTACAAAGGCTGTTATGAACTCACTAATTAAAGTCATGGGTCGGAAATTTAAAGTTCATGAAATAATAATCGACGTGCTTACTCAAAAGTTCTACTCTCAAAAATAGTTGGGTGCAGGATTCTCGTCGATAGTCCATGAACAATGAAATGGATGGCATTCAATTTCTGTGAAGTTACAAGGCCATGTTCAGAGTGCTTCTCTGGAAGCATAAACTATTAGAACTGTACAGTAGGTGTAGCCCACGGCCAAGACAGACTACTCTATAGATAGAATACTTAACAAATCCCCAAGGATTTGATTACCCAAGAACCAGCAGTACTCCAGGATCTGATTTAAATACCCCGGCTCTAGTGCTTGTTAAGTCACAGTTTTCCTGGCCTGTCCACCTTCTCTAAACTGGAGCTCTGCTACCCGACCCGAGCCCGACGGGCCCCGACATTTTACATCGGGTTAGAGCCGGGTAAGTTTTCTCATCAATTACATAAGGGCTCGGGTATCACTACATTGATCACTAACATATTGAAGTTGAGCCATTTGCTTGTGCTGTGCTGCACAGTAGTCATATCTGACTAAGATTATAACATGGTGTCAGAAGTGCTTCAAACCTGTCAAATATAAAACAAAAGATTATTTAAAAAAACGTATAATGTTCCTTGAGTTTAGAGTGACCAAAAGTAGGTAACAGCTAACTGCTCTCTCATGTCTCTTCATTTGTTGAGCAGAGCCAGAGATACTTTTAAGGAAATGGAAAACTCCATTGGAATCCTATTAACGGCCATTGTGTACATTGCCCATGCTACATCAATGGGACACATGGTTCATTCTGGGACAAGGAGAGCTCTCTCTCAAGGTGTGAATGGGAATCAATTGGGTGCTAGCTCAAAAACCCAACATTAGCATGAATTTTGTCAACCAGAAGTACAACATTACAAATCTTCAGAGATGTGAGATAATTAACTTGTTATCTGTATATCTTTGAATTGTGACATTATGTACTTATTGAGGAAAATAGGCACGTTTCTCGACTCACACCCTGATTTTGAGAAGGGATTGTGTGACGATTAGCTTAGCAACCACGTGACGCAGCATGAGAACGTGAACGCAATTGGTTGACAGTCTGCTGGGTGGGGCGTTATATGTTCCTCCATTCATTGCCCATTACTATGGATACACAGACTCGCCATGAGCAGAGTGCCTGTAGAGTGAGGTGCCTGCACGCAGGGAGCGATTAAAAGTGACCGAGAGGAGCGTCTAATGGATTTACTAATGGAGGAAGTTACTTCTGATTTCGGGCAGGGCCTTAAATTTGTCAGAAGCAATCGGGCCTGGGTAGGGTCTGAACGTGAACGTCACGGGCCTGGGTAGGGTCTGAACGTCACGGGCATGGGCAAGGCTTAAAAATTCATGCCCCTGCAGGGCTTTACTSTAAACACCCTGTTGCCATGACGATGCTACCTTGCAGTGGAGATGTCCGTCCCGATAGAACCAGATCTGTTCGACTCCGCCCATCTCCTCCGTTGCCTGGATACGCATCAGCTTGATGTCATCCATCTCCCCAGTGACAGACATTAGAAGGCCCTCCTGGCTCCTCAACCGGAAGTGCACCTGTCGCTGCTCAGGTAACACGCAAACACACACACTGGATTAGGGTTCACTGTCTATGAACCATAAGTAGTTCTCAGTTCAATATGCTGTCAATGTATTCCCTGTCTGCCATGCAGCCCCTGTGCTCACACAGAATATTATGCAAAGCTCCATTGATGGGGCCGTTACAGAGTAGTGCACTATAGAAGCCAACAGCGCACCTTTTAAAAGGTATTTTCCCTGACTTTGGCAGAGATCACATTAACGGTAAACGCTGCCGATGTTGGCTCAAGTGTAAATTACCTTTAAAAATCTGTTATAGTGCGTAGCTCTATAACGAAACTAGGTTTGAATCCTGGCCTTAATCTCTGTGTGCCCATATAATCATGTTATCACATTTGAGATGGCTTCTTACCTGGATCAGTGGGCGCAGGGATCCGATWCGCTGCCAGTTACTGAATGTTCGCCAATCGAGCACCTCGCCGGGCTTCAGCAGAATCTGAGCTCCGCGGTAGTTGATCCCCTCATACAGCACCCACCTGTCAATCAGAAGTAACCAAGTGTCAATCAAAAAGTATCAATACACACTAGCAAAGCTTAGTGTCTCACATATCAGACAAATTATTCCTTGAACTTTTCACTCAATCAAAGACAAGGTCAAAACACAGTTACCAAACTAAGTGTCTCACATATCAATTAGTGAATAATGATTGCTTTGCCTTTTCACCCACTCAACCCCCATAGAAACTAGAACACATCAACAAAGGAACATTCTGTCTGTGCTGATGTCATCGCTTTATCTGGAATCAAAAGCTCCATTCATTTGGCCTCATCCCATTTCTCTCCCTGCAAGAAAGTCCCACTCATGAGTTATAGGTCTGACCCTGCTGGATCTCCTTGTGTTTCTGTGTGTTGCAGAGGTGAGTCCACATCTCCAGTCTGAATGTCACACACCATTGGGAACTTTCCACTGGTCTGGACCAAGCCTCACTACCTCATAATATCCCACGATTCCAAGACCCTTCCCCCCTTCCAAATCAAATCAAGCTTTATTTATACAGCACATTTCAGACATGGAATGCAACGCAATGTGCTTAAAAAAAACGTTAATATTTACTACACAACAAACATAAGAGGATAAAAAAACAAAAAAATAACAATTAAAACTGAAAATCACCCTTAAGAAAAGCAAAGCTAAAAAGGTGTGTTTTAAGATCTCTTTTAAATATGTTCACAGTTTCAGCCCCCCTCAGGTTCTCTGGCAGGCTGTTCCAGAGGCTGGGGGCATAATAACTAAAGGCTGCCTCTCCATGCCTCTTGGTCTGAGGCTTTGGGACAGATAAAAGGCCAGAGGACCTGAGGGACCTACTGGGTACAACTTAAAAGCATGTCTGACATGTATTGGGATGCACAGTTGTGGATTGATTTAAAAACCAATCTAATAATCTTCAAAAAAATTCTAAAACTCACAGGCAGCCTGTGCAGAGACCTTAAAACCAGTGGTGTGTGTGTTCAGTCTGGTCTCGGTCACTACCCATGCTGCAGCATTCTGTATGTTTCTACAGTTGACCAATGGCTTTCTTGGGTAGACCAGACAGGAGAGCATTACAGTAGTCAAGCCTGCTTGTAATAAAAGCATGAGTGAGTATTTTTGTATCAGCCTGAGAGCGAAACAGCCACACCGTGGCAATGTTCCTCAGGTGGTAAAAACTATTTTGGTCACATTCCTAATGTGTGATTTGAAATKGAGTTCAGAATSTAAAATAACACCTAGGTTTTTTAGTTGGTATTTTATCTTTATTGCCTGTGAATTAACATTTGTGGCCAGATTCTCTCTCTGTGCTTTGGCTCCAACAATAATTACCTCGGTCTTGATTTAGCTATAGGAAGTTGTCAGCCATCCAAGTATTTAAATCCCTAATACAGTCTAATAATTTATC
This sequence comes from Salvelinus sp. IW2-2015, assembly GCF_002910315.2. Lineage (NCBI taxonomy): Eukaryota > Metazoa > Chordata > Actinopteri > Salmoniformes > Salmonidae > Salvelinus > Salvelinus sp. IW2-2015. The sequence continues at coordinate 2,727,274 of NC_036868.1, read as the reverse complement.
CGTGGAGCTAAAAAAAAGTTGTGTATCGTCTGCGTACGAGGGAAAATCAGTGCTGTGCTTTCTGATAACGCTGCCAAGGGGTAACACGTATAAACTGAACAGAACCGGACCCAAAATCGAACCATGTGGAACGCCACATGTGATACGCATTTTCTCTGAGTTATGTTCACCAAGGRTGACAAAAACTATTGACCGGTTAAATAGGTCCTAAACCAATTTAGAACTGGACCGGAGAGACCAACCCACCTCTCCAGTCCATCCAGAAGGACATTATGGTCAACATTGTCAAATGCAGCACATAAATCCAAGAGTACAAAGAGCTGTTTGGCACGTGTTCACTCGTAGATCATTTAGCATTTTAACTTAAGCTGGCTCTGTGCTGTGGTGGGCACAAAAAACAGATTCGATTTTTTTTAAAGACAGTTGGCACAAATAATTTAGCTGTTTGAAAAACAATTTCTCCAGAATTTTGCTTTAGAAAGGAAGGTTGGAGATCGGCTGAAATTTGCTAAGAGCTGAAGAATCTAGATTACTTTCTTCAGAAGGGATTTCACCATAGCAGTTTTTAGTGCAGTGGGGAAAATGCCTGTAAACAGGGAGAGATTAACAATAGCTTACATTTCTTCAGAAATGCAATTAAAAACCGTTTTGAAAAGGTGGTGGGGATAGGATCGAGAAGGCAGGTAGAAGACTTAAGTTGTGATATCACTTTCCTGAGCATGTCTGTGTAAACCAGGGGAAATCAATCCATAGTGCCTTTGCGTGCTAGATTAGGGGACAAACTTCTCATCAGGTCTTGCTTGTCTGATAACCAACATAAGGCAGGGTATCTTCTCTCTGAAACATGCTACAAACTCATCACATTTGGATGTGGAGGAAAGTTCACATAGGTCTGCGGGGGTAGGATTTATCAGGCCATCAATAGTCGAGAAGAGCACTCTCAAATTATTCAGATTGTTTAGTGATCCAAGCTAGAAAAATTTGCCCGTCTGGCATTTCTAATTGCCTTGTTATACAATCATTCGGAAAGTATTCAGACCCCTTGACTTTTTCCACATTTTGTTACGTTACAGCCTTAATCAAAAATGTATTAAATCGTCCCCGTCCCCCCTCATCAATTCACACACAATACCCCATAATGACAAAGCAAAACCAGGTTTGTAGAAATCTTTGCAAATGTATTATAATAAAAAAACGGAAATATCACATACATTTTCAGACCCTTTACTCAGTACTTTGTTGAAGCACCTTTGGCAGCGATTACAGCCTCGAGTCTTCTTGGATATGATGCTACAAGCTTAGCACACCTGTATTTGGGGAGTTTCTCCCATTCTTCTCTGCAGATCTCAAGCTCTGTCAGGTTGGATGGGGAGCGTCGCTGCATATCTATTTTCAAGTCTCTCCAGAGATGTTCGATCGTATTTAAGTCCGGGCTCTGGTTAGGCACCTCGAACATTCAGAGACTTGTCCTGAAGCCACTCCTGCGTTGTCTTGGCTGTGTGCTTAGGGTCATTGTCCTGTTGGAAGGTGAACCTTCGCCTCAGTTTGAGGTCCTGAGCACTCTGGAGCAGGTTTTCATGAAGGATCTCTCTGTACTTTGCTCCGTTCATCTTTTCCTCGATCCTGCCCCATCCACTATAAAACATCCCCACAGCATGCTGCCACCACCATGCTTCACCGTAGGGATGGTGCCATGTTTCCTCCAGACGTGACACTTGACATTCAGGCCAAAGAGTTTAATCTTGGTTTCATCAGATCAGAGAATCTTGTTTCTCATGGTCTGAGAGTCTTTTAGGTGCCTTTTGGCAAACTCCGAGCGGGTTGTCATGTGCCTTTTAATGAGAAGTGGCTTCCGTCTGGCCACTCTACCATAAAGGCCTGATTGGTGGAGTGCTGCAGAGATGGTTGTCCTTCTGGAAGGTTCTCCCATCTCCACAGAGGAACTCTGTCAGAGTGACCATCGGGTTCTTGGTCACCTCCCTGACCAAGGCACGCAACCCCTGATTGCTCAGTTTGGCCGGGCGGCCATCTCTAGGAAGGGTCTTGGTGGTTCCAAACGTCTTTCATTTAAGAATGATGGAGGCCACTGTGTTCTTGGGGACCTTCAATGCTGCAGAAATGTTTTGGTACCCTTCCCCAGATCTGTGCCTCGACACAATCTTGTCTCGGAGCTCTACGGACAATTCCTTTGACCTCATGGCTTGGTTTTTGCTCTGACATGCACTGTGTGACGGCCCTGAATTTGTCTGAACCGTTTCGGTGCTTCTTCCAATAGGGCGCTTCCCTTTTAATTCCCAATTATATAGCCAGCATCAGCTGTGCAAAATGGGGTTGTGATGGTGGTGCGAATGAGGATATGTTCAGCCCTCAGTTCTGAATATTCTTTACTCCATTTGTTTTGTTGTATTTAAAAGTGTGCTTTGTAGCCTTGTCTCAAGTTTAACCAGGATCGGATCCACTCATTTCTTCTTTTGGACTACACATCTCAGTTGGTCTCCGCTGTTTCTTCGTGGCCTTTCTCCGCTGGAGATCTGTTGTCGGATTGGATTGTCTGACTACAACTTTTTTATTTGTTTTGGTGTGATGTATACCATGATGATTTATGTGTTCAGTTGTAGTGAAGACTACAGAGATGACACTTTATAGTTATGTGGTAAAAGAGTTGATTGCAATCTGATTTGTATTAATGAGACCAAGTTTACGCATCACTTTATGAAATGACAATTGAGTGACTGAGGTCACTTGGGTTCACTGAATTCCTTTACCGGGCTGGACTCTTTTAGGCCCGAGGTACGTGACTTTTCTTGAGGAACCAGAGCTTATTGTTTGTTATATTATTACGTGTGTGATCATTTATTTTGGGAAGACAACCAACACAAAAGAACAGTTGTTTTGCAGTTATTTCCAATGTTTTAAGGGTTTATGAAAAGTGTATGTCCATCCTGACTTTTACATGAGTCCTTTGTATTGGTGTAGACTTGACGGACCAGACAGGACTCATTCCCTCCCAAACCAAAATGAGAAAGCAATATTTTCTCTGGTAGGCACAACCTACCTGGCACCTCTTCAAACAATAACCTCAAGTCAAAACCGTTACAAATGTCAACAATGGGCCCTTTATATAGACAGGTGTGTGCCTTTCCAAATCATGTCCAATCAATTGAATTTACCACAGGTGGACTCCAATCAAGTTGTAGAAACATCTCAAGGATGATCAATGGAAACAGGATGCACCTGAGCTCAATTTCGGGTCTCATAGCAAAGGTTCTGAATAGTTACAGTTGAAGTCAGAAGTTTACATAAACTGAGTTTAAATGTATTTGGCTAAGGTCTTTCACAATTCCTGACATTTAAACCTAGTAAAAATTCCCTGTCTTAGGTCAGTTAGATCACCACTTTATTTTAAGAATGTGAAATGTCAGAATAATAGTAGAGAGAATGATTTATTTMAGCTTTTATCACATTCCCAGTGGGTCAGAAGTTTACATACACTCAATTAGTATTTGGTAGCGTTGCCTTTAAATTGTTTAACTTGGGTCAAATGTTTTTATTAGCCTTCCACAAGCTTCCCACAATAAGTTCAATGAATTTTGGCCCATTCCTCCTGATAGAGCTGGTGTAACTGAGTCAGGTTTGTAGGCCTCCTTGCCGACACATTTTCTATAGGATTGAGGTCAGGGCTTTGTGATGGCCACTCCAATACCTTGACTTTGTTGTCCTTAAGCCATTTTCTCCACAACTTTGGAAGTATGCTTGGGGTCATTATTTATTTGGAAGACCCATTTTCGACCAAGCTTTAACTTCCTGACTGATGTCTTGAGATGTTGCTTCAATATATCCACATAATTTTCCATCCTCATGATGACATCTATTTTGTGAAGTGCATCAGTCCCTCCTGCAGCAAAGCACCCCCACAACATGATGCTGCCACCCCCGTGTTTCACGGTTGGGATGGTGTTCTTCGGCTTGCAAGCCTCCCTCTTTTTCCTCCAAACAGTTCTATTTTTGTTTCATCAGACCAGAGGACATTTCTCCAAAAAGTATGATCTTTGTCCCCATATGCAGTTGCAAACCTTTTTTTATGGCGGTTTTGGAGCAGTGGCTTCTTCCTTGCTGTGCGGCCTTTCAGGTTATGTCGATATAGGACTCGTTTTACTGTGGATATAGATACTTTTGTACCTGTTTCCTCCAGCATCTTCACACGGTCCTTTGCTGTTGTTCTGGGATTGATTTGCACTCTTCACATCAAAGTACGTTATTCTCTAGGAGACAGAACGCTTCTCCTTCCTGAGCGGTACTATTGCGTACTTTTGTTTGTACAGATGAACGTGATACCTTCAGGCGTTTGGAAAATGGTCTCAAGGATGAACCAGACTTGTGGAGGTCTACACATTTTTTTCTGAGGTCTTGGCTGATTTCTTTTGATTTTCCCATGATGTCAAGCAAAGAGGCTTGAGTTTGAAGGTAGGCCTCGAAATTCATCCACAGGTACACCTCCAATTGACTCAAATTATGTCAATGAGAAGCTTCTAAAGCCATGACATCATGTTCCTGAATTTTCCAAGCTGTTTAAAGGCACAGTCAACTTAGTGTATGTGAACTTCTGACCCACTGGAATTGTGATACAGTGAATTATAAGTGAAATAATCTGTCTGTAAACAATCATGCACAAAGTAGTTTGTTAACAAGAAATTTGTGGAGTGGTTGAAAAACGAGTTTTAATGACTCCAACCTAAGTGTATGTAGACTTCTGACTTCAACTGTATGTAAATAAGGTATTTCTGTTTTTTATTTTTTATAAATTAGAAAACATGTTTTCGCTTTGTCATTATGGGATATTGTTTGTAGATTGATGAGGATTTTTAAAATCCATTTTAGAATAAGGCTGAAGTAACAAAGTGGAAAAAGGGAAGGGGTCTGAATACTTATATATGCCAAGTTGCTCTCTCAGAATATCATAATGGACCTGCAACTTTGACTTTCTCCACTTCCGCTCTGCCTTCCTGCAATTTCTCTTTAATTGATTAGTTTACTCACTCATCCAAGGGCCTCTCCGTTTGGCTGTGGCCCTTTTCAACTTTAATGGAGCTATGGCATCAACAGTTGCCCTTAAATTGCAATAAAAACTATCAACTAAATCATCACAAGAGGAAGGCAGAATAGGTGATGGGGTAGTGGTCATACACTCAATAAAATCTGTAGCAACTTCAGAGGTAAGATAGTGTTTCTTAATAATGCGTTCAGTATTATCCTGTGCTATGGGCAACATGGTAGTAAAAAATACACAGTCCCCCGTTGCCTGGATGAGACTCCAACTTCCTGCCGACCGTGCGTTCTACACCAGACTAAACTCCTGCCAACCATGCGTTCTACACAAGACTAAACTCCAACTTCCTGCCGACCATGCGTTCTACACAAGACTAAACTCCAACTTCCTGCTGACCATGCGTTCTACACAAGACTAAACTCCAACTTCCTGCTGACCATGCGTTCTACACAAGACTAAACTCCAACTTCCTGCTGACCGTGCGTTCTACGCTAGACGACACTAAACTCCTGCTGACCGTGCGTTCAACACTAGACAAAACTCCTACTTCCTGCGCGTTCTACACTAGACTGAACTTCTATTTCCTTCTGACCGTATGTTCTACACTAGACTAAACTTGGTGCAACATTTCCACAACTGTGAACTGTGCAATAATAGCTCCAATTAGTCACCTGATCTAGTCTGTTCTACACTAGACTAAACTCCTACTTCCTGCTGACCATAAGTTCTACACTAGACTAAACTCTTACTTCCTGCTGACTGTGTGTTCTACACTAGACTAAACTCCTACTTCCTGCTGACAGTATGTTCTACAATAGACTAAACTCCTACTTCCTGCTGACCATAAGTTCTACACTAGACTAAACTCCTACTTCCTGCTGACAGTATGTTCTACAATAGACTAAACTCCTCCTTCCTGCTGACTGTGCATTCTACACTAGACTAAACTCTATGCAACATTTCCACAACTGTGAACTGTGCAATAATAGCTCCCACTATAGTCACCTGATCTACTACCCACGCAGGCAACTTGTGTGAAGTGTACTTCGCTCTGTGTTTACAGAAGGTTGATGAACTGGTCTGGGGTGTGAAGGAGTGCTATGACTCATGAGAAACCTTTTGGCATTTTTAAATACAGTGATTAATTGGCTCACAGTGTGTGAACTGCTTGTATTAAGCGTTGAAAGAAAGACTACACATGGCTGTGTCAGCTGGATTAAGGGCTACAAATAGATGTGTCAGTGGATAAAGGACTAAAATGTGTTAGTAGATAAAGGACTACAAATAGCTGTGTCAGTGGATAAAGGACTACAAATAGCTGTGTCAGTGGATAAAGGACTACAAATAGCTGTGTCAGTGGATAATAGGACTACAAATAGCTGTGTCAGTGGATAAAGGCTACAAATGCGCCGTGTCAGTGGATAAAGGGCTACAAATGGCCGCGTCAGTGGATAAAGCTACACATGGCCGCTGTCGTGGATTTAAAAGGACTACAAATGGCCGCGTCAGTGGATAAAGGACTACACATGGCCGTGTCAGTGATAAAGGACTACACATGGCCGCGTCAGTGGATAAAGGACTACACATGGCCGGTCAGTGGATAAAGGACTACACATGGCCGTGTCAGTGGATAAAGGACTACAAATGGCCGCGTCATGGATAAAGGACTACACATGGCCGTGTCAGTGGATAAAGGACTACACATGGCGTGTCAGTGATAAAGGACTACAAATGGCTGTGTCAGTGGATAAGGACTACAAATGGCCGACGTCAGTGGATAAAGGACTACAAATGGCCGCGTCAGTGGATAAAGGACTACAAATGGACRCGTCAGTGGATAAAGGACTACAAATGGCCGCGTCAGTGGATAAAGGACTCCAAATGGCTGTGTCAGTGGATAAAGGACTACAAATGGCTGTGTCAGTGGATAAAGGACTCCAAATGGCTGTGTCAGTGGATAAAGGACTACAAATGGCTGTGTCAGTAGATAAAGGATGTGCTTTTGTGTCACACGACGGTGTCGTTTCTAACAGCTCCAAAGAAAAATGATCTTTCCAGTTTGGTGTTCCTTTATATAGTATGCGCTGTAAGGATATAAACATAACAGATACGGTTCCTGGGGAGCCGTCATTAGGATTCTCTTAGACACACACACACACACACACAATCACTACCCAGTGACACACCCACACAGAGAACACAGAGCTCTGTCTGTGGATTGGAAGGGCCCCAAAACCTTGTCCACAGGCTATTGGGGAGGACTATCTGGTGCGTGAGACTAGGAGGCCCATGCATACAAATATATGACCTTCGACAGAGAGACAAGCAGGTAGGCAGACAGAGACAACAGACAGAGACATGAGGACAGACAGGCTGTGCTGTATGTACTCACATGCCTCCCTCCACCAGGACAGACTGGACCAGGCTGCAGCCTCCGGCAAGCTGCAGGTTAACCGAGCTGTCGGTCAGAACCACCCTCTTTCCCCGCAGACCTGACCTCTCAAACAGGGTGACAGAGGGCAGCGAGAACTCCTATGAGGAGGGAGAATAGGAGAGGGAGGGGATATAGAGAGAGGGAGGGAGAGAGGAAGAACGAGAGGGAGGGGGATGGAGAGG
>NC_036868.1:2634575-2714837 GCF_002910315.2 Salvelinus sp. IW2-2015 | reverse complement strand
CGAAGAGAGGTGAGAGGAGGTATAGAGGGAGAGGGGAGGGATGGAGAGGAAGAGAGAGGGGGGGGAGAGAGGAAGAGAAGGATAGAGAGGGAGGGAGAGGTTATTATACGCCTGACAATGGTATGAGAACACCAACTCTTAACATTACTGGTGACGTTTTATTGTTTGAATGACTAAACATGTTCATACATTTAAATAGTGACCTTCTTTGTTTGATACCGACCTTAAACCTTCAAGCTACTTAAACGTCTCCTGAGCCCCCATATACAGTCGTGGCCAAAAGTTTTGAGAATGACACAAATAAATTTCCACAAAGTTTGCTGCTTCAGTGTCATTAGATATTTTGTCAGATGTTACTATGGAATGCTGAAGTATGATTACAAGCATTTCATAAGTGTCAAAGGCTTTTATTGACAATTACATGAAGTTGATGCAAAGAGTCAATATTTTCAGTGTTGACCCTTCTTTTTCAAGACCTCTGCAATCCCACCTGGCATGCTGTCAATTAACTTCTGGGCCACATCCTGACTGATGGCAGCCCATTCTTGCATAATCAATGCTGGGAGTTTGTCAGAATTCGTGGGTTTTGTTTGTCGACCTGCCTCTTGAGGATTGCCCACAAGTTCTCAATGGGATTAAGGTCTGGGGAGTTTCCTGGCCATGGACCCAAAATATCGATGTTTTGTTCCCCGAGCCACTTAGTTATCACTTTTGCCTTATGTCAAGGTGCTCCATCATGCTGGAAAACAGCATTGTTCATCACCAAACTGTTCCTGGATGGTTGGAGAAGTTGCTCTCTGAGGATGTGTTGGTACCATTCTTTATTCATGCTGTGTTCTTAGGCAAAATTGTGAGTGAGCCCACTCCCTTGGCTGAGAAGCACATGAATGGTCTCAGGATGCTTTACTGTTGGCATGACACAGGACTGATGGTAGCGCTCACCTTGTCTTCTCCGGACAAGCTTTTTTCCGGATGCCCCAAACAATCGGAAAGGGGATTCATCAGAGAAAATGACTTTTCCCCAGTCGTCAGCAGTCCAATCCCTGTACCTTTTGCAGAATATCAGTCTGTCCCTGATGTTTTTCCTGGAGAGAAGTGGCTTCTTTGCTGCCCTTCTAAACACCAGCCATCCCTCCAAATCATCGCCTCACTGTGCGTGCAGATGCACTCACACCTGCCTGCTGCCATTCCTGACAAGCTCTGTACTGGTGGTGCCCTGATTCCACAGCTGAATCAACTTTAGGAGACGGTCCTGGCGCTTGCTTGACTTTCTTGGGCACCCTGAAGCCTTCATCACAACATTTGAACCGCTCTCCTTGAAGTTCTTGATGATCCGATAAATAGTTGATTTAGGTGCAATCTTACTGGCAGCAATATCCTTGCCTGTGAAGCCATTTTTGTGCAAATCAATGATGACGGCACGTGTTTCCTTGCAGGTAACCATGGTTGACAGAGGAAGAACAATGATTCCAAGCACCACCCTCCTTTTGAAGCTTCCAGTCTGTTATTCGAACTCAATGAGCGTGACAGAGTGATCTCCAGCCTTGTCCTCGTCAACACTCACAACCTGTGTTAACGAGAGAATCACTGACATGATGTCAGCTGGTCCTTTTGTGGCTGGGCTGAAATGCAGTGGAAATGTTTTTGGGGATTCAGTTCATTTGCATGGCAAAGAGGGACTTTGCAATTCATCTGATCACTCTTCAAAACATTCTGGAGTATATGCAAATTGCCATCATACAAACTGAGGCATCAGACTTTGTGAAAATGAATATTTGTGTCATTCTCAAGACTTTCGGCCACGACTGTACTGTATATAGATTGCCACTATTCCTATTGTAACCCTTTATACCAAACAATTGTCCAAAAACAATTATTTCATTGGATGAAGTCACGTGATTATGTGGATCCAATGTATTGGATGAAATAGGTTTTTCCTTGTGCCATAGAAGGTTGACATAGACCAGGGATGGGCAACTTTGATGTGTTGTGAGCAAAACATCTTAGTGGCCCACCTCTTGTCAGCAGAGAGAAGTTGTTTATGTTTTAGAGTTCATTTCTTGCAATTCTACACATTTTGCCATGCGGGAGGAGAGAAATGTTTGCAGTTTTTAATATGATATCTAAGTGACACTGACTAAAAAAATCAATGGGGGACCCCCGGCCAGTAATTTGACCAAGATAACAAGTTTAGATAGCTGGCCGCTAAACAAATTTAGAATTCTGAAAAATGTTAGACATGGGCTAATTGACTGACTATCAATGACTGACATAAGAAGAGTAAATCTGCTGATGCACAACCACATTTCTATATTGCACTTTGTGTAGTCTACTATTCGCAACATCAGAAAACGTCATCTTCCAATGCATTCACCTCCAGCAGAGAGATGTGAGTTGCAGGAACAGTGTGGGAATGTTTGGGATGTCTATGCCCGTCCCTGACATAGACATGTCTATGCCCGCCCTGACATAGACATGTCTATGCCCGTCCCTGACATAGACATGTCTATGCCCGTCCCTGACATAGACATGTCTATGCCCGTCCCTGACATAGACATTTGGTGCATCTCAAATGGCATCCTATTCCCTATATAGTGCACTACTATATAGCCTATGGCCCTGGTCAAAAGTAGTGCACTATGTAGGGAATAGGGTGCCATTTACATCACAGAAAGAGAGCTAATAGACAGAGTACTCACAAAGCCAATAGTCTGCAGGGACAGGACAGAGGAGTTGGGCTCCACACACCCCATGGCCCTCAGATCAGGGTAGTCCCCCTCCTCTAACACATACATCCTCTCAGTGAAGCCCTGGCCCTCAAACGCCAGCCAGCTGGAACACACAGACACGCAGAGACATGGAGATTATCATTATTTTTCTCCACCATCATAATGTTCCAACAGCAAATGTATAAAAGTATAGGCATCATCTAGAACTGTAGATATAAATGACTGTGGCCAACAGTAACTTCGTCTTGCAAATGATGTAGCTAATGGTACGGGAAAGATACTGTACGTGTTAAAATCTGCAGATTACGTTGGCTGAATAACAAGTACGACACTCACCTGCCAGCCAGCACCTTGCAGGAACCCAGGGAAAAGCTGTGTGGCAGGGAAGAAACACTGTCCTCCACAATGTGGACAGAACCCTGGAACCCCGGCTCCGAGAACAACTGCATCTGAGACACACAACAGATTCACTGTCAGATTCTGTCAAATATGGGGCTGTCATGGAGTGGTTTACAAAATCTATGACAAAGAAATGTAGGTTGGTCCTGTTGCTTTTGGTTGACATACCTTGAACTTGGAGGAATTTCCCAGATTATCCTAGAAGAGACCACAAATGAGGGCATTATTGAGAGAACTGAGGAAATAATTCAACTTGGATCAGTGTATTGGTGACTTTGTTATTATCATTGTATGCATCCCAAATTGGCACCTTCTTCCCTATATAGTGCACTATCACCTCTCTGTAGATCATCATTATCCCATACTGTATGGCTCATGTCATTCCCCCGACCTTGCCCCCTTTCCAAACGGATGTAACTGATTACAGAATATTTCAATTATTTAATATTTTATCATGTTAATAATTTATTGTTGCAACATTAATACTATATTATATGATTAGTTTATCATTATAATATTATAATAATTTGTCATTTAATATTGTGTTGATCTTACCAGAATGATGGGCATGACGGATGTGATCTTGGAGCTGAGGGCCCCCCAGTCCTCTGGGCTTCCGTAGAGGCCTTTCTCCAACACATACGCCTTTCCAGAGAACCCTGCCTCCTCAAATGCCACCCATCTAGAAGGGACACACGAGGACCGTATTCAGTACTGTTTCTTATTGCTCAAGTTCAGGTAGTGCCTTGATGTTTCAGTCCGAGGGCCAACATTTTGCGTGAACAGTTGGCAGTTTGCAAAATAACAATAACATTTCAAACAGAAGTGTCAAAGACTGCAACTCGCAGTTGCATCACATGCATCCACACTTGACTAAACTCAGGTTAAGGTTGAAAACATTTGAGTAACTTTCCAGAAATCCCGGTTGGAAATTTCCCGGAATCAGGATGGAGTAAGCAGGAAATGTGTAATCCTCTGTGGGAATTTAGGGAAAGATACTGTAATTTGGCAACCCTAAACGCACATCGTTAGAGAAAGGGAAATTAAACTGCGCTGCACATTATAATGAGTTTTACGGTATTTTTTGTGCTCTTATGATGGATGACGCCAAAGACAAAATCAACGAATAGATAGACGGAATCAAAGTCATTAAAACCAAGGTTGATATTAAACGTTGACATTTCAGATCAAACATGTAGATAAGATACAGATAGTGGTTAATTAGCTCTTACGCTCCTACTCAATATTGTCTTTGATTAGTGTGTATCTGATGACTGTGCCTGTGTAGAAAAGACCACAGCAGAAGCTGACGAGAGAGAGAAAGATAGATAGGGGAGAGAGAGAATGATATGATAGGTAGGAGGAGAGAGAGGGAAAGAGGGAGAGAGAGAAAGAGAAATAAGGGAGAGAGAGAGAGTCTGCTGGGTTGAGTCAACAGGTTGAATAACAGAGTTTGAGAAGCACGACGGGGGAGTGGGACGACGGGGGAGCGGGACGACGGGGGAGCGGGACGACAAGGGAGATGTAGTACACTATAACGAGCGTTCACAACACTGTAACAGAACCAGAGACGTTCCTCCAAAAGCAAGTGGAAGTGTTCTGCTGCACATAGTGTACTCCACCCTGTTCCCAACTGACAGAGACCCAGGAAATGAGGCGTGGACTGAATGTCTCGGAGGAATTTTGGTCCCCTGTCTGAACGTGCCAACCGGGGAGAGGCAGCCAGCCTACAGTCAGCCCTACAACTGTTCATTAGGTTCCAAAAACGAAGTGAAACGTGTATGAACAACCTGATCTTGAAATGCTTGTTTCTGCATTCCGTTTTTAAATGTTTTGGTATGGTGTGCCCTAATGAACACGACCCTTATCCGGAGAGAAGGAACTTAAGATAACATACTGTACATGAATGAACACGCGTTAGACCTAGTTCTGCAGGCAACACAGGAAGATATTTCAGCCAAAGTGAGAAACAATTAGCTAGCACAGACACATTAGTAACAACGATTAAGTCTAGAGGGCTGCACATGCTGTAGGATAGTATGTGTCAAGGTTCACTTATAAGTTAAACATCTGAGACTGAGATATGATGTTGCCACGAGCAGCACAACAGATGTTGCAGATGAGTGTGATGCCAGAAGATGCACTCACAGAGTAGTGCAGGGTATCTGCGCATGTGCACGTTTCAATAGCTACAACATGCAGGACTAAAACAGCAGAGAAGTTTAAACACGCGCTTCAACGCTCTTAGTTGTTGTGGAAATCGGCACAATATTGCTGTTTACTTGGTGCTTCGCTGAAACTCTCAGGGTAGACTCAGCGAGGGGAAGTTGAATACACATAGTGGGTTCATTTCTGCAACAACTTCTCCTCTGTTTTGGCCCCGTAGCTAACACGTTGCAGCAGCGTGAAGCACACACATGCACATGTGATCAGATCAGGGGAGGCTGGTGGGAGGAGCTATAGGAAGACAGGCTCATTGTAATTTGCTGGAATGAAATGAATGGAACGGAGTCAAACGTGGTTTCCATATGTTTAATGTGTTTGATACTGTTCCATTAATTCCATTCCAGCCATTACAATGAGCCCGTCCTCCTATAGCTCCCCCCAGCAGCCTCCATTGGTGTAGATCCTCTGTGTGACTGTGTGAGTGCAAAGTCTTGCATCACGGTCATCTCACTATCTGCTGCTCGTTGCAACGTCATCTCACTGAGTCTACCTTTAACTATACAGGATCAAATATGCTTTTAGAAGTTGCATTGTAACTTTGCTTCTGTTTATTAGAACACTACATCTCCAGCTTTGTAGTGTTCATTTTGAACTATGTAGTCCGCCAGGCCACAGGACACAAGACACCTGACCTGAGCTACTACAGATCACTGGAGTATTTTAATCAGGACAGTAAATGAGTGGTTAACAGTATGTAGACGTCTCATTACATTCACACTTTATAGCAGAGCACAGCCCGGAATTTCTGTAATCGACTAACTGGTCATTTTCCTATAAGACACACAAGACTGGGCAAGGTAGATTTAAAGCCACAATCTGTAACATTTCCTGTTGTTCAATGGTCATTTCAATTAATTATCCATGGTTCCATAGGTCTGTATGAATTTGAAAGTGGTTACATTTCCCCAGCCCCATCCCCAAGCTTACCAAACAAAGTGACAGGGTCAGGCTGTTGAAATGGCAGATTGTAGCTTTAACTGTGCACATCAGAKGTGGAAACAGAGAAAGAAAGAGATCTCAGACTTACACTCCGCCCATAACGTCGACAGACTGCGTTTTCAGCCCATAGCCGGTGTCCTCTATATTGATGATAGGCTCTAAGATGTCGATGTTGGCGCCCAGCTCGCCAAAGTCTCTCTCACTGAACATCTTGAGGTGTGGTGACATGAAATCCTGTCATGGGGAAATGAAACAAAGAACATCCTTGGTCCTGCCCATAGAAGTAGAACTACTAGAATGTACAAAACCCTCAGTCCACAGCAATTTGACTGGTACACTCATAGGTACACCCAATATGACCGCTGGTCCATCAATCACAGATGGGGAAAGTTTGTTTTAGACTTGAATGGGGAAAGTTTGTTTTAGTACTGCATAACTAATTGTATGGTCATGGCATACCATAAGAAACAATATCCTATCATGACTTACCTTTACACCATTGGCATGGCATATCAAACATCAGAGGTGCCCAACCCTCCTCATTGGCGAGAGCTCCCCTGCATGCTTTTGTTCCAACTCTAATACAGCACACCTGACTCTATTGATTAGCTGAATCAGGTGTGTTTGTGTAGGGCTACAATATACTCTTAGAAGAAAAAGGTGCCCGGCTGTCCCCATATGAGAATCCTTTGAAGAACCCTTTTTGGTTCCAGGTAGAACCATTTTGGTTCCTGGTAGAACCCTTTTGGGTTCCATGAAGAACCCTTTCCACATAGGGTTCTACCTGAAACCAAAAAGTGTTCTACCTAGAACTAAAATGGGTTCTCCTACGGGGACAGCCAAATAACCCTTTTGGAAAGACTGTAGAGCACAAAATAAGAGTGTAGAGCAAAACCTCTCCAAGAGGAGGCTTGATGCTCATTTATAGCAGGGGTTCATCCATACTGTAATTCATAATTTCATACCAAATCGTACACCATTCAGTTCTAGGTCCTAGCATGATACCTACAGTCAGTACAGGTCGTATAGACAGCAGCTGATCCGTCATTCCTCCCCAGTCCCTCCAGTCCAGGTACTCTCCTTCCTCCAGGACATACTGGTGACCCTCAAACCCTAGTTGGTCATACCCCACCCAGCTGGGACAGCAAATAAAAGGGAATTAGACAATGGCTACATTGTACGCACTGTACAGTATATTACTTCATATGTATGTTGCATTACTGTAACACATTATCCTAAACGTGTGCTTCTGGAGAGCTGCAGTACTGCAGGATTTTGTTGCAGCTCAGCAGTGAGACAACTGATTCACATTATCAAGGTGTTGAAAATTTGATGATAAGTTGAATCAAGTGTGATGGTTCAAACCTGGGACAATAGTGCACAGTACCGTGGCTCTCCAGGAGCAGGTTTGAGGATCACTGACAGTACCATTTTGTAACACTCTCTATCACAACACGACACGTTGATTGTGTATTGTGTTTCTTAATAACCATATTCTCTCCCACATAAATACATATGAACGTTTTGAGAGCTATATGAACTTACAGTCCTCTGAGGATCTTCACAGAGCCCACTGACTTCAGTCTGTTTGACTCCAGGTTTGATGTCTCTTCATCTCCAAAACAGAACACGTCCCCATCGATCTCCAGACAGGATCCCTCAAAGCCAGGCCGCTCATACAGCACAGCCTGAGGAGACCAAGGCCAAAGGTCAAAGGTAGGAGGGAGCAGTTCAAAGGGTGTTTGACCCCTGATTGACCCCAAGACCTGATCGTAATGATTTGTGATTGGTTGTTGTTTTTCACTGTGTTTCCATAGTCAGACCAACAATACGTTAGTTGACAACATGCTAAAATAGTATGTGAAATTATAAACCAGACAGGTTTTAAATGATTTAAACATGTGATTGAGCCTGTCTGGGGTGCCAGAAGGGTTTGTCCTTTTGGGACTGTTCTATTGGCTCCATTGTGCCAGGAAAACTCAATCAAGCGAAGCTAAAGTATTTGAAAGAACACAAATACTATTTGAACCCGGGACAACTTGAGGACGACAGTGAAGCAGAATGTAATGGTAAAGTAATGGCGTACCTTGACTTCATTAGGATTCTCCACCTTGAAGGCACCCTGCAACAAACAGAGATAATCAATCACAACAGCACTATAGTCCACTAATTAAAAAAGCACACAACATCGAGGTGGGAGTCAGCAGTATGCAAATTCTGCCATTTACGCACATAGCATAATGAACTGCGACGCTGCTGGAGACAGATAGGAGATATAGTGAGAGATGCTGGAGACAGATAGGAGATATAGTGAGAGATGCTGGAGACAGATAGGAGATATAGTGAGAGATTGCACCGCCCAGAGACTGGACAAGCCTCATTCAGATTGAATGAGTGCATTCTGTCTCTGCGTCTGAGTAATTTCAGTAATTTGGTACGACAGTGAACTTAATAACCTTCATATAGAGTGGTATAGGACATAGAAACATAAGGCAAAACGTCATTAGAACAATTGACAATTGCTCACTAGTCACTATCCAATTTTGCATGCTTGTGTTGGCCAACAGCTCACTCACTAGTCAGTCATGACTATTTGCACATTAATCTTATCACATGTCCATAAAATACATGGATTAAACTACATCCATGAAGATACATGTTCATAAAGATATATACTGTAGCTTTAGACAAATTTCCACAATTCAATAAAAGCAAAAATGTGGCTAAACGAGAAGATTATTCCAAAAATAAAGATAAACATTTATAGTTTAGTTCATCCTTTGCGTGTACTGTTCTTCTGCCTTGGAAATGATTTGCTAAACATTGGCACCTGTTTTTTCAAAAGTTAATTAAACATTGAAAACAGAAAAAAAGGTAAAACAAAGGTTAGGAGAAAGAATAAAACATAAAGCTAAATTGTAAATGAACACAAGCCTTGTTTGTTGTTCATCGTCCTTCCTTCCATTTATTTTATGGACATGTAGTTTAATCCATGTATTTAATGTGCAGTACATATGTAGGATATTAATTTGAGCCAGTTTGCTACAGCAGGAAATGTATCATGCAGTAAAAGGATATGTGGATTATCATGGCCATTTGTTGTAGGGGTTGATACCTTTTTTCGTTAAAGAAAATCAAATTACAAACTTTAGAAGCCTTTTGAAACCTTGAATACACTACAAGTTTGCATTTCCTCCTGCATTCTCGGCAACAAAAGAGTGATCAAATTAAGATCCTACATCTGTTATTGCGAGATACTGTAGCACCAACCATTTTGAGGGGTCTGAGGGATCCGATGAAGGGTGTGTTGAACCCCCAGGCCTCGGGACAGGGGTACTCCCCTTTCTCCAACACCGCCAGGAGGCCCTGGAACCCTGGGTCACTGAACACCAACCACCTGTGTTGGGGAGGAACAGGAATCCCTAAACATTATGTACACACCAATGGATCAGTCATCTGTTCTTCTAAGCAGGGTACCTCCCATTCCAATTCAGTCAATTCAGCAGCGGGCTAATCCAGACTTGAGATCAGAGTGTTTACATCAATAGATGATTTACATGAATGTACAAATTGTCTTAACTTTAAATCAGTCCGCAGTTGAACTGAGATTAGATTCAAATAATGGGCCATTTTGAAATCATGGATTCAATTTCCATTCATCGCCTGAATTGATTAAACTGAAATGTTAAGTTATTGATGTTCATATTATGCCTGTGTATCACACATAAAACATCAGTGATAGATTTACAGTCAAACTCTATTCTCCATCCAATGCTGTGCCAGCTTCTTTTACCCCCAGTACTGTACAATGCTAGATTACCTTGAGTGAGGCTAAGGAAAGAAAGACTGTATAGTACTCAGACATTCCGTGTGTGAATCAGAAAAATAACCGCAGGGAGAGTTGCTAAGGAAACACAGGCCAAAGTATTCAGGGAATAACATTGGTGTTGAGTTGATTACTAGCCTGGTTCAACTAGACTGAACGCTGTGCTCACCATTCAGTCTGGTGCCATGATGTACTGTATCATTGGTCTGGTGTAACCAGGCTAGATGATCACTTCTTTGACAGCCACAAGTATTCAACTCTAATTTTAACTGCCTCCATTAAGAATTTCCGGGATGGTTGGGCACAGAAAAGAAATGATTCCTGAAAGGGGACTTTTCGATCACACGTGCCTAAGTAAACCGTCTTTAGTAGCAGTTTGGCAACGAAGAGGGAAATGGTCTATTGTGGTGTACTTCAGCTAGGAGTCCGGGCACACAATGTTCTGAAACGTGCCTCTCATGTGGGAAAAATAACCTTTGAAATCTTTGCCAGATTCTTTCTTTCCTTTTTTCTCTCTCTACCTCTGTCTTTCTCTCTCCGCTTTTACCAGTTTCTTCCCTCACCCCCCCTCTTTCTCTATCTCTGTATGTCCCCCACCTTTACCAGTCTCCTACCCCACCTCTCTCTCTCCCTCCCTCCCTCCCTCCCCACTTTTACCTTTCTCTCTATAACATGCAGGAGCAGGTTGCATATGGGACATTCTGGGGAGGGGGGGCAGTAATCATTATCTGTCAGTGCTCTCTCGCTCTCCTCAGCCTGCAAATCAATTCCATTGAAACATTATTTATCCCTGAGGAGCAATCACTTTGAGCATGTGAATCTGCAACAACATCATGACAGCATACCACATGCAAGCCACATTAAAACGAACGCCTCATTCAAAAACATCAACATGCCCATCATTATTTAATCCAGTATTTCCCAATCCTGGACCGAAAGGGGTGCACTTTTTGTTTTTTGCTGAGGCACTAACACACATGATTCAACTAATCAACTTACCATTACACCTTTGATTAGAATCATGTGTGTTAGTGCTGGGGCAAAAACAAAAATGTGCACTCCCTTCGGTCCAGGATTAGAATCATGTGTGTTAGTGCTATGGGCAAAACAAAATGTGCACTCCCTTCGGTCCAGGATTAGAATCATGTGTGTTAGTGCTGGGGCAAAAACAAAAATGTGCACTCCCCTCTACGGTCCAGGATTGGAATCATGTGTGTTAGTGCTGGAGCAAAAACAAAAATGTGCACTCCCTTCAGTCCAGGATTAGAATCATGTGTGTTAGTGCTGGGGCAAAAACTAAATGTGTACTCCCCCTGGGGTTCCCAGGACCAGGTGTGGGAACAACGGATTGAATAATTTCCTGACTCTTCTTCAATCCAAATTCTTTGAAATACTTTTTTTTTTWWATTAAAAGCTTATCTGATCTGGCACTCTGAGCAGGCTTAGTTTTAAAAGTAAACAAATTATATTTGAACTCAGGGTCGGGTTCATTAGGGCACACCCCAGAAAGGAAAACAAAAATCAGCATTTCTTATTGTCCCTCTCTGGTTCAATCAGTTTTATTCCCATTGGAACCTAATGAACATGACCCAGGTTTGGCTCAGTAGCAGCCAGAAGCCATGAAATAATCAACGTAGAGAATTAGGATTGCCTGGTCGCTCAAGGCTCCGAAATGTCATTATCTCCAACTGAAACAGTAATTGAATTCTCTACAATAGCAAGAGTTGTATTGCACTGCAGTATGTAATGCTGATCTCCCGCTGCCTACCCAGATAGCAATCTCATTAGAAGTACCATGAGGAGAAGGCCTTGTTGCTGAGGAGGTTGACAACAAGAGCCAAGCAGCATACTAAACAAACTAAAGAGGTACCATAGGCCTCTAGAGGCACCGAGGCACCGTTCAGGAGGACTACACACACTGACAACCCACAGTGGATCAAAAAGGTACCATAGACATTTAGGACAGGGGTGGGCTAACGTTTTGTCTTGAGAGCCACATCAGGATTTTGAAAATCAACAGGGCTGTAGATTTATTTTTACCAATTTGTTTGTCAAAATCAATTTGGGGGCTGGGGAAAGGGCAGTTGTTTGAAAATATAAAGGTCCATTATAATTTCTACATACTTTTAAATCTAGTTTCAGACGTTCAAGCGTGTTCTGGATTGTTTTTCCCCCCCMMAAAAAATAAAAAATAAAATAAAATGTATGCCGGATGTTTCAGTAACTACATATCTGCATGCAAGAGTAATAAGGCGGCATACCAAATGACACCCTATTCCCTATTTAGTGCACTGCTTCAGACCAAAAACTGTCCGGCTCGTGGGCCGTAGTTTGACCACCCCTGATTTATGAGGAGCAAAGATGCACTTACACAGAGTGGACTGATCCACTGAACCACTACACCATAGACATTTAGATGTAGCATTTTAGGAAGAGTATAGATGCACTTACACCCAAGAGCAGGGTTTCCAAAACTCGGTCCTGAGGCCCCCACATTTTGGTTTTTGCCCTAGCAATACACAGTTGATTCAAATAATCAAAGCTTGATGATGATTTGGTTATTTGTGTAGTGCTAGGGCAAAAAACACAACGGTCACCCAGGACAGGCCACAGGTACGAGTTTGGAATACCCTGCCCTAGAGTGGATTGAAGAGGTACCATGTAAATACAACAACCATTAGATACACTTACACTCCAGAGTTGACTTTGATGGAAGCTGTGTTCTGTGGGATACCGAAGGAGCTGATCTCTACTGTGTCGTCATGGTACGGTGCTAGCCTGCCGTGGCCCTCTGGCTCAGTGAACAAGTCAATATGGGGAACGCTGTAGTCCTACAGAGGGGAACACAAACCCAGGAACAGTCACCATACTGTGGAGGGAGAATTGTGATTGATTGCATTGTGGTAACACTTTATTTAAAACTGACAGATATAATGCTTTATATAAGCATTTATACCACAGCATTGTTGAATACTCGTTTCTAATKACCTTTAAAGGGGATTCTAGAGTGTGCATTATGTTTCTCTTTATACCATGGGTGGGTCTAATCCTGGATACTGATTGGTTAAAACCGCATTCCAGAAGTTGTCTATTCCTCAAATTACCATCAGCAAAAGCTAAGACGTTGAAATGCCYGTTTGTCTGTTCCAATCTCACTGCGCAATCCACTGTCTCATCAGCCCAGCCAGGCAATTTATAAACTTGATCTCCGCTATAAAAAGCATCTAGACATTATCTCCCATTTCTTTTAGACTAGCATTTGATTTTCAACAGCGCTGATTTGTATAAACCTTGCTGCCTGTCTCTCTGACATTTGCAACATTATTTCAATATTGAAATTTGGTTTCCACCTGTCCCATAGTAATGAACGTGTTGGGAGTCGGGATGAGACAGACAGGCAGGCAGCTTTTCTCAGCCAGTCAAAATCATGAATCAACTATATTTTTATGGATATATACAAAGTAATGTCAATAGAAAACAGGTCAAATTAAACACAGCTAGTTTGCTGTCTTTTCAGCTGCAGTTTGAAGTGATTGTGTTAGCTGTGTTTACATTTTAGCAGACACACTTATCGCAACTTACAAGTAGTGAGTGCATACATTTTCATTCCTACTGTTCTCCCTTTGGACTCGAACCCGCACCGCTGGCGTTGCAAGTGCCATGCTCTACCAACTGAGCCACAAGGCTAGCTCACTTGAAGAAYAGTGTCCTGACGAGAGACCACATTTGCTATGCCAGGCAAAATTGTGCATCATTATCTCATTGTTATGGATGTATCCAAATAAATGTCACTAGAAAACAGCTTAAACAAATGCAGCTATTTTTCTGTTATTCTGGCTGCACTGTTTGACGTGACAGTAAGTTAGCCGTAGTTGGCTAGCTTGCAAGCAAGGGATAAGAAAATTGCAAGACTTAATGACTGGGTCAAGTCTCTGATCAGCCGATTTTGGTAGCAACCTTAGATTTGTGTCGGCACTATAAATCTTGGAAGAATGAAATAGTATGAATACATTAATCAATCATTATTTGAATATGTTGGTAACCTGTTGTATAAACGTGATAATGCCCTCTAAGCCGGTGTTTGGAGGATATATTGGCATGGTTTGCCGGCCGTCGACTTAATAACAGCGGTGTGCCAATATATCCTCCAAACACCGGCTTTACCAGCATTATCGGCAATAACCAACAGCTATGAGGTTCATTCTAACATGTTATATGTTTGAGTTGCTTTTGAAATAAAAATTTGAATTGAAAACATCATTGGCATTGTTGAATTCGATTTTCATAATAGCAAGCTAGGAGGACTAACGTTTTGGTTAGCTAAGCTAAGTCTATTTGTTTGGTTACCAAAGCAACTAAATGTAGCTATCTAGCAAAGTTAAACTTGCTAGCTACTTCAATGGATGTTTAACACATTTCTATAAGCAAATGAACACATTTCTAGCTGCAAATGGGTTATATTATAACCGTGGGATAAGCAGAATAATCAAGTCAGGCCTTTATGCGTTCTGTGGAAAATAATGCAACTCAGTCGACGGTCAGTGGCAGTCTGCTGTGCGTTGTAGCACACCTTTCATATCGTGCATTATTTTTAACAGAACGCATAGCCACTCGTCAGGGTTGCCAGGTCTAGCTACATTTCTAACAATGATCTCGGAAAACCCGTCCACAAGGCCTGAAAACTAGCCCAAAATAAAAAAAATTGTGCAGCAAGAGAGGAGTTGCCACATTTATCCAATAAACCTTTTACCCATAACGTTATCAAGTGAATTTTAACGATGTAGGCTACGAAGCAAAATATGGTTTCCATCAAAATATGACTTATTGCCAGTTTAAGAATATGTCGCAAGAGAAAATATAAATGGCCCGTATCAAACTATCCCAATCATTTTCCATCAATGGATGTCGATTTAACTTGTTTTGACTGCTATGATTAACTGCTATGTGTTTATAACAGTAAATCAACTTTGCCATGGTTTGCTGAGCTAGATGTAGGTAGCCTATATATTGCCCCTGATAGGCCAACAGCTAATTTCAGGGAAAAGTCCACAATGAAGCTGACATTAAATCTGGAGAATGATACATTTGTGATAGAGCTGTGACCATGATCACAATTGATGACTTCAAATTTAATTAACTGACATGGCCATTAATAATTGAATAATAACACAAGGCTACAACAACAGAGTTAAAGGCTATTTATGACATCAGTTTGCCAGCTCCAGGTAGGCTGCAACGACCCCAGCGATATCGTCAGTTCAACATATTTATTGTATCAGATGGTTGGCTACAGCAGCCTAGAATGGCATAGAAATGAATAGCCTACTTGATGGCCAACAGATGCACCCTATCATTCTCCACACGTTTTCCCATAACAGAAGCACACCAGGGAGTTCCATAACTTCCATTTCATATTTACACTCCCACTGCGCTCCAGACCCTAGAACTGAGCATGAGTAAAACCCTTTGCTTATCCATAAGAAAAGTCGACATTTGAATGCAGTTTACTTTAAAACATCTCTGAGCGAATGTATCTAAAGAGCTCTAGTGTGCGCCTAAAGCCGTTTGACAATGCTTTGTCGCCGTTATGTTAGTTCTAGCACGTTAATATGTGTTATGGAAAGAGAGTGTCTCCATAATGACCAATCTAAATAGTCTACCTACAACTGGTAAAAAGTTGTCATGACGTGCGTGCTGCTCTGTCTCCGTGGCCCAGCTGCAGCACTCTCTCAACCAGTGCTCTCAACGCACACACATCCCTCCGGCCTTCAGTAAAAGCTCACTGCAGTTAAATATACTGTACATTTTTTGAGAGAAATGCCACAGTGCAATTAGAAGTAGCCCAAAAACCTGCCACCCGCGACCAATACATTTTTACCAGCGACAACGTTTTCAATGTAACCCAACTTGTTAGAAATCAGCAAACATGGCAACCCTGCCCCTCRTTGATTATCCCTTATGTAGTATTAGCCTTTATTATGTCTTATTATAAGGCTCATGATATGTTACGGTGTGTCTCTCTATGTAGCAACATTTATAGCAGAGTGGACACTCACCCATACAGCCAGTCGGATGGAGCCGATGACCATTGGTATGTCGACATGGGGGTGTGAACCTGGTGGCCCTGCATCTGCCCAGACATTGGTCAGCTCAATAGGCCCCTCCTCTAGGGCAATGGAACGCCCCTCGAACCCAGGCCTCTCATAAAGCACCCAGCTGCAAAGACAGATAGGAGCAGGTAAACAAACACATAAAATATGAATCATAGAAATAGACTAATTAGAACAATATGATTATCTCTTTCTCTTAATTGATGTATTACTTGACATGTATTTGATTACTGTTGTATTGATTATGATCTGTATTAAACATATTCGTGTGAGTGGGGAAACGCTGACAGAGGCATTCCCCTGGCTAGGGGAAACCGGAGTTAACCAGCTATTCCTTGTCTAAAATCCATGTTTGGTAATCAAGTCTATAATTGCATCTGTAATTAAATGTAATTGCTGATGATGTTTATACCTCTTAAGCAGACCTTTGATAAGTGCTGATATGATACTTACTTGTAATCTGTAATGCTAGTTGCCAAGACCACTGTGCCTTATTTGTAGGTTCCTACAAGATTTAGTGACATTGTCGACAGAACAGTTGTTCCTGATAGTGGCTATGTAGACCTCCTTTATTCTAACTGCAGAAATGCATACAAGGCACTCCCTCGTCCTCCCTTTGGCAAATCTGACCATGACTCAATTCTCTAGCTTCCTGTTTACAAACGAAAGCTCAAATGGGAAGTACCAGTGATATGCTCATTACGGAAGTGGTCGGATGAAGCAGACGCAAGGCTACAAGACTGTTTTGCTAGTACAGACTGGGATATGTTCCAGGATTCATCCGATAACATTGAGGATACCACAACAGTCAAGGCCTTCATCAATAAGTACATAGACAATGTCATCCCCACAGTGACTATAAGAATGAATCCTAACCAGTGCTTAATTTGTACATTTGGAGGTGCCGGAACAAAAAGTGAGCCAGAGAGGGGGGTTACCCGGGGTGATATGATGTACCAAAAAGCATGAAAAAAAAACTCCTTTATAACAAAGCATTGCATGCATTATCTTGCTTTTGTGTACTGGCATAGATCAGTAGAGGCACTTGCAGAAGTTGCACACAATGAGGAATTTTTTTTGTAGCCTAAGTGGCCCTTATAAACGCATTTCATGCAATTCTATTTCATTTTAGAATACCTCACAAATGATCAAAAGAATAGGCTACTTTGACACTGACAAACTGAGAAACTGAGATGAATAAAAACGACCTTGATTTCAATCCATCACTGGCCTAGGCCTAGGTGTGTGTAACTGGATGGAGGAAAGGGGGAAGGAGGAAATTCTAGTCCTAAAAAAGCTTTCTAGTTTCACTGACTCACCCAATGATGCTCAGCTCACTCACCGGTGACGGCCAATACGCTCGTGCCAAAAGCTTATCTCTCTCTTATTTTACTTTTACTTGGTAAAACAATGCTGTTCGCTCAACAGCCCCCCCTTGGGTTGTGCCGTGGCGGAGATCTTTGTGGGCTATACTCGGCCTTGTCTCAGGATGGTAAGTTGGTGGTTGAAGGTATCCCTCCAGTGGTATGGGGGCTGTGCTTTGGCAAAGTGGGTGGGGTTATATCCTGCCTGTTTGGCCCTGGACCGCGGATATCATCGGAAGGTGCCACAGTGTCTCCTGACCCCTCCTGTCTCAGCCTCCAGTATTTATGCTGCAGTAGTTTATGTGTCGAGGGGCTAGGGTCAGTCTGTTATATATGGAGTACTTCTCCTTCTTATCCGGTGTCCTGTGTGAATTTAAGTATGCTCTCTCTAATTCTCTCTTTCTTTCTCTCTCTCGGAGGACCTGAGCCCTAGGACCATGCCTCAGGACTACCTGGCATGATGGCTCCTTGCTCCCCAGTCCACCTGGCCGTGCTGCTGCTCCAGTTTCAACTGTTCTGCCTGCGGCTATGAACCCTGACCTGTTCACCGGACGTGCTACCTGTCCCAGACCTGCTGTTTTCAACTCTCTAGAGACAGCAGGAGCGGTAGAGATACTCTTAATGACAGCTATGAAAGCCAACTGACATTTACTCCTGAGGTGCTGACTTGTTGCACCCTCGACAACTACTGTGATTATTATTATTTGACCATGCTGGTCATTTATGAACATTTGAACATCTTGCCATGTTCTGTTTATTAATCTCCACCCGGCACAGCCAGAAGAGGACTGACCTGGTTCCTCTCTAGGTTTCTTCCTAGGTTTTGGCCTTTCTAGGGAGTTTTTCCTAGCCACCGTGTTTCTACACCTGCATTGCTTGCTGTTTGGGGTTTTAGGCTGGGTTTCTGTACAGCACTTTGATATATCAGCTGATGTAAGAAGGGCTATATAAATAMATTTGATTTGATAGACTGTTCACTCTGCTACCGTCCAGCAAATGGTACCGGAGCATCGGCTTCCCCCAAGCCACTGCTAAATAGTAAACTAATGCGCTGATCCTACACACACTCACTAGACTATATATATACACTCACTAGACTATATATACACACCATATCATTCACACACACTACATTGGCACTCCCACACTTTGGCACTGCTACTCTGTTCTTTTCTAAATGTTACTCTTATTATTATTATCTATCCTGATATCTAGGTCACTTTACCCTGCCTTCATGTATATCWTTTTTTTWATTTCTTTAACCTTTATTTAACTAGGCAAGTCAGTTAAGAACAAATTCTTATTTACAAAGATGACCCCGAACGACGCTGGGTCAATTGTGTACCACCATATGGGACTCCCAATCACAACCGGATGTGATGCAGCCTGGATTCAAACCAGGTACTGCAGTGACTCTCTTGCACTGAGATACAGTGTCTTAGATCAATGCGCCACTCGGGAGCCCACTTACACTGCCTTGGGAAAGTATTCAGACCCCTTGACTTTTTCCACATTTTGTTACGTTACAGCCTTATTCTAAAATAGATTAAATAAATAAATCCTCAGCAATCTACACACAATACCGCATAATGASAAAGCGGAAACAGGTTTTCAGAAATGTTTGYAAATTTATTCAAACTAAAAACCAGAAATACCTTATATACATATGTTTTCAGACCCTTTGCTGTGAGACTCGAAATTGAGCTCAGGTGTGTCCTGTTTCCATTGATCAACTTTAATTGTTTCTACAACTTGACTGGAGTCAACCTGTGGTAAATTAATTTGATTGGACATGATTTGCAAAGGCACACACCTGTCTATATAAGGTCCCACAGTTGACAGTGCATGTCAGAGCAAAAACCAAGCCATCAGATCAAAGGAATTGTCTGTATAGCTCTGAGACAGGATTGTGGTGAGGCACAGATCTGGGGAAGGGTACCAAAACAGTTCTGCAGCATTGAAGGTCCCCAAGAACACAGTGGCCTCCATCATTCTTAATTCCATCATTTCTGCAGCACTCCACCAATCAGGCCTTTACGGTAGAGTGGCCAGACGGAAGCCACTCCTCAGTAAAAGGCACATGACAGCACGCTTGGAGTTTGCCAAAAGGTTCTCTGGTCTGATGAAACCAAGATTGAACACTTTAGCCTGAATGCCAAGAGTCACGTCTGGAGGAAACCTGACACCATCCATACGGTGAAGCATGGTGGTGACAGCATCATGCTGTGAGGAGTTTTTTCAGAGGCAGGGACTGTAAGACTAGTCGAGATCGAGGCAAAGGTGAACAGCGTAAAGTACAGAGAGATCCTTGATGAAAACCTGCTCCAGAGCGCTCAGGACCTCAGACTGGGGTGAAGGTTGACCTTCCAACAGGACAACAACCCTAAGCACACAGCCAAGATAAGGCAGGAGTGGCTTCAGGACAAGTCTCTGAATGTCCTTGAGGTGCCCAGCCAGAGCCCAGACTTGAACGAGATCGAACATGTCTGGCGAGACCTGAAAATAGCTGTGCAGCGACCCTCCCCGTCCAACCTGACAGAGCTTGAGAGGATCTGCAGAGAAGAATTTTAGAAACTCCCCAAAAACAGGTGTGCCAAGCTTGTAGCGTCATACCCAAGGCTGTAATCGCTGTCAAAGGTGTTTAAACAAAGTACTGAGTAAAGTGTCTGAATACTTATGTAAATGTGATATTTCAGTTCTTTATTTTAAATAAATTAGCAAATATATATAAAAAACAGTTTTTGCTTTGTCATTATGGGGTATTGTGTGTAGATAGATGAGAAAAACAACAACAATTTAATCAATTTTAGAATAAGGCTGTAACCTAACAAAATGTGGGAAAAATCAAGGGGTCTGAATACTTTCCGAAGGCGCTGTACCTCATACCTCTACACATTGATCTGGTACTGTTACTCCCTGTATATAACTCCATTCGTGTGTATTTTATTTTATTCCTCGTGTAAGTTATTTTATTTTGTATATATATTTTTTAAACTCTGCATTGTTGTGAATGGTTCGTAAGCAAGCATTTCACTGTAAAGTCTACACCAGTTGTATTTTCTTGCATGTAATAAATACAATTTATTTGATTTAGGCCATTAGACTTTTTCTGTGTTCTTGCTGGATGTCTTTCTGTTGCAACTTGAATTAATCCAGATGCATTTTTTTTATTGACTATCAGAGACCGCTCATCTTTATTTCACCTGGAAATTCTCTTTTACACTTCACGTTTAACTCTTTCTGTAGCCTGAAATCCTGAACCTGCTTGGCTAACATTCCACTCCTTGTACTCCGTGTTTTGCATGACAAGGAGTGGAAAGGAGTGGACAGACAGGTACCCAGGCTACTTGACTTTGGACTAGTTTATTGTTTGTGCACGTCCCACTATCATGTAGGACAATAACTTTGGGTGGTTGATTCAATAAAATGAAGTAATATGAATGATAAACAGCCAATATAATTGTTATCACGCATTGGTATTTCCTGACATGAGTCATAGGATGGGATGGTATTTGAAACCATCGAATTACTCAGCTTGGCATGCCAGATATTCTCTGCCAAGAAAGTACTACGCTACATATTATGTAAATATGCTTTCTACAGACGCCAGACAGAGCATACAAAACGGTGTGTTTTTTCTGTTAACTGGATATTCCTATTCCAGACCTTGCTTGAACTTTGAAAACAGAACATTTACTCTGTAGGAAATAAGAGCCAGTTTGGCTGTGTGACTCACCATCCTCTCACCACCTTCACAAAAATTCTGGGAGACAGTTGGAGCTGGGTGGCATCCACCATGTCTCTGAAGACTTCATAAGCCTGGCCGCTAAGCTGGTCATGCTCAAACAACACCATCTAAATCATAGGAACAGGGAAGCCATTTTGTCATTTCAAAACATCAAGAGAAAAAGATGTCATGAGCAGCTCTGACGAAGGCAGAGCTTAATAAACTAAAGTGATACTGGCAAGGTGCACTGTGGGTTTTRTTTTCTTGAAGACAGCATAAAGAGAGAAGGAAATGCTCAAACATCACCATGGAAACACCATGTGTCATTTCAAAATATCAACAGAAAGAAGCAAACTTCCATTTATCCGACTACCAAAACGAACTCTTTTAATCAAGACATCAAGAAAAGGAAGTACATTAACTCTCCCTCTCTGAATCTGACTTCGATATTCCATCACATTGTATGACTCATCGGGTGACTCATCATATGACTAAGTTGGTAGAGCTACCATGAGAGTTTGTTAGGATGTTTCATTCCATTCACTTCTAATTCTCATCTTCAAGTATTATATAACATCCCAAAAGGCACCCTATTCCCTTTATAGTGACTACTTTTGACCATAGAGCTCTTGTCAAAAGCAGTGCACTGTATATGGAACAAAGTGTCATTTGGGATGCCACCTTATTACTCTTACATGCAAACCTACAGTTACTGAAACAGCATAAAGAAAATAAAGTACATGTTTAACTGCCTGCCTTCCATCCCCACCCCCTGAGATTCCACAATGCAATGCTTTACCACAGAGTTTAAATGGCTCTTGGCAGTACAGAATAGCTTGTTCTTAAACATATCCAGCTGTAGATCTGTATAGCTCCTTTCTCAAACAACCCCATTTTCCCTTGATGCGAAACCATATGAAACAGATGTCTTCAATAACACAATGGGAGAGTCCCAAATGGCACCCTATTCTGTATAGTCCTATGGGCCCTGGTCAAAAGTAGTGCACTACATAGGGCATAGGGTGCCATTTGGGACAGGGACACACATAATAGCTTCTCCTTCCATTCGGTTTCAATGCTAATTCTTTCAATTAGAAATATCTGTTTGAAGCTGTGCCTACCTTTCCTGGTCGCCTATGGAATCCATTCACAGCCTCTCTCTGTAACACCAAAATCACATGAATACTGCAATTATCATGACATTCTAGATGGTTATCTTCAATGTCATAAAATCCAGGTTCTAGATCTGCTTATCAGTGTTTAAGTTAATGCTGTGTACTGTGTACTGTCCACTCTTAGAAAAAAGGGTTCCAAAAGGGTTCTTCAGCTGTCCCCATAGTAGAACCGTTTTTGTTTCCAGTACAAAGGGTTCTACATGGAACCCAAAAGTATTCTTTAAAGGGTTCTCCTATGGGGACAGCCAAGAACCCTTTAAGGTTCTAGATAGCTTTCTTTTCTGAGACTGTGTACTGCGTACTGTGTACTTGTTTGTGGGTCAGGCCTTTCTGACTCATGTTTTGACTTTGGTTTGTTTTATTGACTATTGTGAGACATGTTTAAGTCAATTAATATAACTGTTTTATACATAATACTTAATGAATATTACACACGTGTAACCCCCCCACCCATCACCTTCTGCCACACACACTTACATGGTCAGTATGAGTCCCTAGTGGGCCAGCCAGAGGGGCCATGGCCTCGAGTAGGGAGGATGGAGGAACCAGAGGAAGACTCGGAGGTCTTCCATCCAGCATTAGGAGTYCAGGCCTGATATTCAAGTCTCCTCTACCACCTCCTTCAAGTGGCTTCATCCCTCCAATAACCTGATATAACCAAACAATAACCATTAAATACCCATCAGATAAGGATCAGTGTGTGAGGCAGTTAGACATGCTTCCCTCCCCGTAAAAACCTACGAAAATACAAAAAGAATTACTGAAATAGGATAACATGTTTAAACACGGAACAGAGTGTCTGCGTTCTATGATAATGTTCTTCTCATCAACAGGAAAGCCAAACCCGGACGACGTTGGGCCAATTGTGTGCCGCCCTATGGGACTCCCAAGCACAGCCGGATGTGATGCAGCCTGGATTCAAACCAGAGACTGCAGTGATGCCTCTTGCACTGAGATGCAGAGCCTTAGACTGCTGTGCCACTCGGGATTACACTGCTTGCATTTCACACCATTCAATCAAGATTGATCACACACTCTATAGCTTTCAAACATCTCAATGGCAGTGTTCCCCAAAACACCTGCCAGTGCCCGCACATCTGAATGGTCAACTAATCGTTAAGCATTGGATTAGAGTATCAGGTGTGTTGGTACTGGAATAGAACAAATACGTAACATGACTTGGGATTCTCAAAGAGAGGTTTGAGAAACACTGCCATTGAGATGTTCAAAAGTGCTAGATTCAACATACAGGCATTGGCCAAACAAGCGCTACTCAATAGAATTGAGGGTTGTCGAAAACCTACCTCTGAGTTGAGCGGTTCCTGCCCTGTGCTCAGCTCTAGTTTCCCAGCAGGCTCTCGGAGAGGAAGGTACTTCTCTAAATACTCCGGCAGCTTGATGTCGTTAAAGGACGGGAACGGAGAAGCTGAGTCACTGACCACAGCAGTCTGGGCAGTGGGCCTGTTCCCCAGGTTACGACTTTGGATGGTAGCCTCCCCAGAGGAAGTGGGGGAAGTCTGGGGGACTGGTGGTGGAGGGCTGGGCTGTTTGGCCAATGCCTGTCTGAGCTCCCCAGAGAAAGTGGGGGTAGTCTGGGATGGCTTAGTGACTGGTGAAGGGCTGGGCTGGAGGTGAGGGGCCTCGGTGGGAGACACCTCCCCACCCGGAGTGGTGTCCATCTGGGGTCCATCTCCGGGCCTCTTGCCCCTGGTGGAGGAGCTGTTCAGGCTACTAAGGATACAGCTCCCCTCCAAGCGTGACATAYGAGGTTTCACCACCTTCGCCTCCTCTTTCTTCTCCTCCCCCCCGCCCTCTTCCTTCATCTTCTCCTCGCCCTCCTCCATGGTGGTCTTCTCCCTCTCCAAGAGGAGCCTGGAACGGGTGTCGAGGCTCTTGAGTAGGATGCTGCCCCTGTCCCGGTCCGTGATGCTGGCCCTGGCCGGCTTCAGCTCCCCTTTGACCCGGTTCCTCTGGAGCTTAGGCAGAAGACTCTGTGTCGTCTCCACAGAAAACTCCCTCTTCTTCCTCAGGCCGAACTGGAACTCCTCTGGGTCAAAGGTCTTCTCGAAGCGGTCCTCCCGGATGGCGGGCATTGCGAACGGTGGCTTGGGAGGATGGTGGTGGTGGTTCTGCCGCGGTGGCAACGAGAAAGGCACGCCAAGGCGTTTTATGTTCTCGATGAAGTCATCGTCGTCCAGTTCTCCGGACGTGTCCAAGAGGTTGCTCTCGCTGACCGATGAGCTGAGCTTGGGTTCAGCGGGGCGGAGGAGCTTCGGCTTGGGGAAGCGATGGTCCACGTCTAGCCAGCTGGAGGGGGTGTCGCGTTGGAGGGGCAAGCCACTGCCACCGCCCCCCAGTAAGGGGAGCTTATTCAGAGATGGATGTTGGGGAGAGACTGGGCTCTGTTTTTTAGTGGTTTCAGTAGAAGAGAGTATCTTCGGAGCTTTGCCTGGACTGGGGAAAAWTTTTGATTTCTCATTGGTTGTCTCGGGTTGTGTTACCGGGCGGAAAACGACATTCACAACCGGTGTAGAATTTGTTACCACAATTCCTTGCTTGTCATCAGCTGTCCTTTCTTGCACAGTAGTAGTATAACTACTAGTAGATGACTTTTGTTCAAGTGCATTCCATTTTCCCTCTGCTAGCTTTCCATTGGGCAACATCACTGTCTTTTCTCTGTCCTCACTCTGTGATTGGCTTGGTAGAGTGTTCCACTCCTTCACATCCTCTGGCTTCTTTACCTCTGGGGCTATGGTCTTTACAGTGGAGTTCTCCTTTCCAACATCCAGCCCTGGCCCCTCACTGCTCTTCGGCTTTGGCCCAGGTAGTTCTTTCTCCCCCTGACCCTTTGTCTTTCCTGGGGCTTTGGTCTCCGAAGGATTCTGAGTAGAACTCTACCCTGTAGGTTTTGAGGCCTTGCTTTCTGTTTTTACAGCAGTGTTTCTCCTTCCCAACATCCAGCCTGGCCCCTCACTGCTCTTCGGCTTTGGCCCAGGTGTTCTTTCTCCCCCTGACCCTTTGTATTTTCTGGGCTTTGGTCTCCGAAAGGATTCTGAGTAGAATCTACCACTGTAGGTTTTGAGGCCTTGCTTTCTGCTTTTACAGCAGTGGAGTTCTCCTTCCCAACATCCAGTCTTGGCCCCTCACTGCTCTTCGGCTTTGGCCCAGGTAGTTCTTTCTCCCTGACCCTTTGTATTTTCTGGGCTTGGTGTCCGAAGGCTTCTGAGTAGAATCTACCCCTGTAGCGTTTGAGGCCTTGCTTTCTGCTTTTACAGCAGAGAGTTCTCCTTCCCAACATCAGCCTTGACCCCTCACTGCTCTTCGGCTTTGCCCAGTAGTTCTTTCTCCCCCTGACCCTTTGTCTTTTCTTGGGGCTTGGTCTCCGAAGATTCTGAGGTAAATCTACCGCTGTAGGTTTGAGGCTTGCTTCTGTTTTACAGCTGTGGAGTTCTCCTTCCCAACATCCAGCCTTGGCCCCTCACTGCTCTTCGGCTTTGGCCCAGGTAGTTCTTTCTCCCCCTGACCCTTTGTATTTTCTGGGGCTTTGGTCTCCGAAGGATTCTGAGTAGAATCTACCGCTGTAGGATTTGAGGCCTTGCTTTCTGTTTTTACAGAGGTGTCCTTCTCTACTACTGGCACTGTAGTGCTAGGCATTGAGGGGGTGGGTTCTGGGGTAGGCCTCACTCTGTGTGTCGGTGTGTCGTGGATAGGTTTATCTGTCTTCACCTCAGATGACATTACAGACTGGGTTTGCTTTGAGACCTTGGTTTGCTGCTTTTCTAATACAGGGTCCTGATGATAAGATTTTGTTTTCTGCTCAGGCACACGTGTAGACGACCCTTCCTTAGGAGGCTCGATTGCACATTTATCACTGTCTTTTCCCATCGCTGTCTCATCAATCTGAGTGACAACACTGGCAGTTTTATCTGACTGAGAAGGCTGTATAGGAGTCAGTGAGGCTGGAGGTTTAATAGGAGCTACAGAGGGTGGGACAGCTTTAGTAGCAGCTATCTCAGGGGTGTCTTGTCTACTGCCTGAAGGCAAATCCTTCTCTGACTTTGTATCTGTATTTTTATCAGGCTGTTTTACCATTTCCACCGCTTTCTTTTCAGGCTGCATTGGTCTGTTGTCGACTTCAGCGTGTGGGACAGGTGAGCCTTGCTCCACACGAGAGGGGTCTTGAACAAGAGTCTGTTTTTTTTTAGGCAAATGTGAAGACAGTGATGTTTCGTTGTTGTCCTTGGAAACATTTTGATTTGTCTTAATGGTAGAGGTCGTCTCAGAGCTTCCCCCCTCTGCCTTCTCTCCCTTGGAACTCTGTGAGGGTAGAATGTCTACACTTTTATTATTGGGCCCCTTTCTTCCACTGATAGGATCAGAGGTAGCCATTTTATTGTCTTTGTTGACGTTTGGAGGTGTGGGTGATTGCGTCTTTTCCTTTAACAGTTTGTTAGAATTWTCTTTTTCATCTGACAATGACTCAATCTGCTTGTCTGAGGGTGCTGGCTTTTTAATGACTACTTTCTGTATGTTTTCTCTAACAGACTCTTTTTTAACATCTGATTTTACGTCTACAGATTGACTATATTGTGGCGATGTAACTGTATTATCGTCCTGCTCAAACGCAGTGGCCATTTTCTTTGTGGTGCCTGCCTCTTCCTGTTTGCTGTTGACCACTTCCTGCTCAGTGTTTGTCACTTCCTGTTTGATGTCACAGCTCAGGTGATTGGCTGACTCCCCTCCTTTGCTTTTCCGTCTCTTTGACCTGGAGTTTTGTCTGCTGTTGGCTTTGGATTGTGGGCTGACCTCATTGATTGAGTCCACCTGAGGTGTCAGCTGGCTTGAGTCTGAGCTACTCCCCCCTTTAACTGAAGTATTTAGGTCAATATTGGTAGGTCTCTTTGGTAGCTCCACTGTTTCAGTAGCCTCTTTGTYCTTTGTTTTGGAGTCTGTCTGATCTGCTTTAGGAACTGGCATGACCGCTACTGGGGTGGTATCTGGCTCCGCTGGTTTCAATGTTATCTCTGCCTTCGGAGTGACACGAGTAGGAGTCTTTTCCCCGCTGGCCAGTTTTCCCTGAATGTCCTGTTTTGTTATCTTTGACACAGCAGAAGCAGGGAAATCTGTAGAATTTTCAGGTATTCCTGCAATAATAGAGGACTTTTGGGGTACCATTGTTTTATCATCCATCTTCTGAGCCTCTGCAAAGTTCCTCGCCCGCTCCCGTATCGTTTTTAATTTATCCCGAACAGGGGGGGCCGAGCTGGACCTGGCATCGCCACGTTCCACCGATTTCTCCCGCTGATCTGGCAACCCGAGCTCTCTGTTTACATTTGTTATGAGCTGCTCTGTGACTTTCCTGGTGGGAGAAACATCTGCACTCCTGGGGTAAGTCTTACTGGGACTGGCAACCCCCATCGCTCTCCCCTCGAAAAGGCTGATCCTATCTGCGATCCGCCCAATAGGCTGAGGAGTCTTGGATTCCTCGTCCACTTTCTTTAAATCAGGTGGTCTGTGACTAATGAAAACAAAGAAGCATATTTTCTGTCTCAATATGAACAAAAACCCTGATATTCAATTGATCTAGCTGTCAATACACTACATTTGTTCTATATCACACACAAAATCTATCTCAATGGATTTAGTGTTTTGAAAATACTTTATAAGCTAAGTGGAGATAGTGGTTGAAATGCCAACAAATGTAGGACATATTTTGATGCACTACAAAGATAGTTTTCCCTTTACAGGTAGAATATCATTATTTAACTTCTTTTGCTATAAACAGAAATATTTTTAAGTATTTAAATAACATATCTGATTCCTAAACTGCATAGTCAGGAAGTAGGTTATCCAACAATACAGTAATCTAGTAGTCAGGTAAACACAACTCACCTCTTGGCCACCTTCGGTTCCACCTTGCCCTTTCCCTTAGCTGTATCATGACCCTCCGTGACCTTTTCTGTAGCCATTCCTCCTTTCTCAAAGCTCACGGCTATGTGTTCTTCATCTCCCTCTGGACTCAGTGGCTTCTCTGAGTTCACCATCACTTTCTTCGCAAAGAACTTCACCTCGCTGTGCGACACCTTCATGCTCCGGCGTTTGGACTCGGCGCTCTCCGTGCGCCTCTCCACCCGGCACGGGCTAGTGTTGTCGACCACGTCTACGTCCATGTCCCCTTCCCCGTCCACCACGGCCACCAGGGTGGCGTGTACTGGTGCGTCTAGGTCCCCCTGGGCTTCCTCCCTCTCCTTCCCTCTGCGTATTTTTTGGGGAACTGAAGCATGTTTGTCTTTAGAAGAGGAGGGGGTGGAGTCTCCAGGTTTAGGTGTGTTATATTCTGATGATGTAGGTGAGTTCTCGGCTCCAGGCTGGRGTTTGGTGGGCGTATTCTCCTGAGAACTGGCTCCTCCTCCGTCTCCRGAGGAGTTCTTCCTGGACCGCCTCCTGCCTGAGTTCTTACGGCCCATCGTGTCTGTGTCTCTGTCTGACTCCTCTTCACCAGAGAGCTCAGGGATGGTATGTGAGCTCGTCTGTGTCTCTTTGGGGGACTTCAGTGACACTCCCACCAGGGCACTGTAACTGCTATGACCTTTGATCCCTATAGCAGCTTTGAGACAAATCCTTTTGCGCTCCTCGGTCCTCTCCTTTGTATTTGTGTTCTCTGATGACAAGTCAACACTCTTGGATGATTTTGCTCTGGAAACCCCCTGAATTCTTTTCTTCACCCTGGTGGTGATGATGGAGGGGGGCACTTCCTGCTTTGTGTGGGTGCCCGTTCCGTTCTGGCTCAGGCTCAGGCTCGTCTCCTCCAGGTACACATGCAGCCTCTTGCCTGCCTGGACTTGGGCTCGGGGCAGGGCCTGGGTGTGTTCCTGTCGATCAGAGTCCTCCCAGGCCACTCCCTCTTCAAGGGCAGATGAAAGCACACGTGTCAGATGGCTGGCATTCCTCTTCGGGGCAGGATTCCCGCTCGCTCCACTGCTCCTTCCCCCCTCCTCCTCCGTTTCCTCTCCCTGCGAGGCAATCCACCACTCCTCCTCCCTAGGACCTCCTCCTTCTCCCCACTCGCTGTGGCTGCTGGCTGCAGAGAGGGGGCTGTCCCTGTGGGTAGACGATCTGGCGTCCGCCGCGTTCCACTCCTCAAAAACCCTGGAGAGATGCCGCTGGGCAGGCTGGAAATTCAATCCCTCCTTCTGCTGCTCCTTTTCTCCCCTCACAGGCTCCTCCTGGGCCCCCTCTCCTTCTGGCCTGGGGCTCTGGTCTTCCGTCGGGGACTGAGAGGCATCGTCACTTGGACTCCTGGGGCTCCCTCTTTCTTTCCAGGGGGAGAACCAGCTCCCGATCCGGCCCAAGACACCAGTACTGTGCTCTTCTGGGGTCTGAGACTGTAGTCGTAGAGGCAGACAGAGAACTAATTAGACATGTCTTTACAGTACCAGTACATACTCACTGACTGCCAGTGCCAATACACATGCATACGCTGCACATGCATAAGCATAAGTGGTAACCATTTACTTAAAATCTGCAGGTATAATGCATTATATCTTGTTGTAAGCATGTATGAGCCTTTACAATGCCTTGCTATGAGGCTATGTTTTGTCCCTCTCTACTGTATGTAGGAGATTTTCAAGTGACTCAAATAGGCTGTTATTTTAGTCAGGATGATTATAATAGGATAACAAGACAGTAAAGAGGCTCATTTGTGCCTATAGTCTTACAATGGATTAGAACGTCATTATAATGCATTATACCTACGGGCTTTAAGCAAAGTGTTACTGCTTACAGTGTAGGTACCTACGGGCTTTAAGTAAGTGTTACTGTATACAGTGTAAGTTACGTGTGTACGGCACAGTGAATATTGCAGATAGGCGAAAGGAARGAAGGGTCAGAGAGTCCAAGGGTTATTTGCTTTGTGAATGTCAGATTTTGTGCAGCTCTCAACGTAATGAAAGCATGCAACAGCAGTACTAATAATACCTTTGTTACAGGAGCTCAACTCACCCAAGAGCCAAGTACCATATCATTCAGAGTCTTTATGCCGCTTGTGAACATGTTTTAGGCTTTAAAACATTTAAACCTATAGACCATAAGACAAAAATATAATATATAATCATCCTAAAATACATACTATTTAGCTCTGTTGCAAATTAACATGCACCTATGCAAATAATTCATATTTTAGAGCATTTCCCCCCCMAAATAAAATTGGGTAACGTGATGTAATTCTAACGGGAACCACTTTATGTCACCAATTTTTTAACACCCTTGCTGCCACTACTCTTCCTCGACTACAATATTTATCTGTCTCATCTAAAAAAATGTACACTACCGTTCAAAAGTTTTAGAAAACCTACTCATTCAAGGTTTTTCTTTATTTTTMCTATTTTCTACATTGTAGAATAATAGTGAAAACATCAAAACTATGAAAAACACATATGGAATMATGTAGTAACCAAAAAAGTGTTAAACAAATCAAAATATATTTTATATTTGAGATTCTTCAAAGTAGCCACCCTTTGCCTCGATGACAGCTTTGCACACTCTTGGCATTCTCTCAACCAGCTTCATGAGGTAGTCACCTGGAATGCATTTCAGTTAACAGGTGTGCCTTGTTAAAAGTTCATTTGTGGAATTTCTTTCCTTATTAATAAGTTTGAGACAATCAGTTCTGTTGTGACAAGGTTGGGGTGGTATATAGAATATAGCCCTATCTGGTAAAAGACGAAGTCCATATTATGGAAAGAACAGCTCAAAGAAAGAGAAACGACAGTCCAATATTACTTTAAGACAWGAAGGTCAGTCAATTCTCAACATTTCAAGAACTTTAAAAGTTTCTTAAAGTGCAGTCGCAAAAACCATCAAGTTTTATGATGAAACTGGCTCTCATGAGGACCGCCACAGGAAAGGAAGACCCAGAGTTACCTTTGCTGCAGAGTTCATTAGAGTTACCAGCCTCGGGAATTGCAGCCCAAATAAATGCTTCATAGTTCAAGTAACAGACACATCCCAATATCAACTGTTCAGAGGAGACTGCGTGAAACAGGCCTTCATGGTCGATTT
The DNA here is from genome assembly GCF_002910315.2 of Salvelinus sp. IW2-2015. NCBI lineage: Eukaryota > Metazoa > Chordata > Actinopteri > Salmoniformes > Salmonidae > Salvelinus > Salvelinus sp. IW2-2015. The sequence continues at coordinate 2,683,282 of NC_036868.1, read as the reverse complement.
GCTGCAAAGAAACCACTACTAAAGGACACCAATAAGAAGAAGAGACTTGCTTGGGCCAAGAAACAGGAGCAATGGACATTAGACCGGTGGAAATCTGTCCTTTGATCTGTCCTTTGTCCAAATTTGACATTTTTGGCTCCAACCGCCGTGTCTTTGTGAGACGCATAGTAGGTGAATGGATCATCTACACATGTGTGGTTCCCTCCGTGAAGCATGGAGGAGGAGGTTTGATGGTGTGGGGGTGCTTTGCTGGTTACACTGTCAGCGATTTATTTAGAATTCAAGGCACACTTAACCAGCATGGCTWCCACAGCATTCTGCAGCGATACACCATCCCATCTGGTTTGCGCTTAGTGGGACTATCATTTGTTTTTCAACAGGACAATGACCCAACACACCTCCAGGCTGTGTAAGGGCTATTTGGACAAGAAGGACAGTGATGGAGTTCTGCATCAAATGACCTGGCCTCCACAATCACCCAACCTCAACCCAATTGAGATGGTTTGGGATGAGTTGGACCGCAGAGTGAAGGAAAAGCAGCCAACAAGTGCTCAGCATATGTGGAAACTCCTTCAAGACAGTTGGAAACGCATTCCACGTGAAGCTCTTTGAGAGAATGCCAAAAATGTGCAAAGCTGTCATCAAGGCAAAGGGTGGCTATTTGAAGAATTTGTTTAACACTGTTTTGGTTACTACATAATTCCATATGTGTTATTTCATAGTTTTGATGTCTTCACTATTATTCTACAATGTAGAAAATAGTAAAAATAAAAACCCTTGAATGAGAAGGTGTTATAAAACTTTTGACCGGTAGTGTAAGTCACTAACAAAACGATTCTGAGTTAAGTTGATCTAATATTTCATAATTTCTAAAAAGTTATATATATATATATATATATATATATATATACATATATCGTATTACATCTATAAATGTTTTATGTATGTACCATTAAGCTTACTGCAAGTTCTACGCCGACGCAAGATTCGGAGTGATGCAATTACATTTTTAGTTACAAAAGGGACGGCTTCTTATAATACGCTCTGGCATTCAACATACTTTTTTACTACCTGAACATTTTCACGCTCATTCCTTCTGCAGCCGTGGGGGCAGTGTGGCTTGGTTCCTTGATTTGATCTATGGGCTATATATAGGCTCTTCATCAAAGTAGCCTATTTTGCATTGATAACTAAATATAATCTCAGCCATTGTTCAAACAACAAGAATCCACCCCAAAAGGTGTTTTGTTTCAAAGTAATAACTAGTGAATACAGGATATTGTGAAATGGTAGAAATTGCTCTAGCCAACTAGCTAGCCATGTGCTTTTTTACTCTGTGACCAAAACACAATGATGTTTTAGCTGATATGGGAATGAATACACAAGCAGCATATAAAACTGCGATAATGTTTTAARTTCAATCATCGGCAAGTATAAGAATATTTGCTAGGGCATATTTTTGAAATTATAAATCAGATTTTTTCTTGTGTATATGTGGGAAGCTAAAAAGGCTAGCTAGCTTGCTAAGTCTTTAGTCAAGCTAAAGATAGCTGCTACTAGCAAGGGAAGGCATTTCTTCCTTGTTTTCACAAAATGAAAAGACAAAAAAAAACGATGCTATCACCCCCTTGTGAATGGGCTGGCGAGGATACCATGTTACCAAAAGGTGTCCGCTAATCCAACAATCCCACTCCACCTACGTGCATGCACAGAGTTAGATCAACGGAGTAAAGCTTGTAGTAACCTGTAGCGGAGCCTAAATATAAATAATCCACTTGTTTAGAAAGAAAAATAGGAATCCGTTTTGATTAAAGCAGTAACATTTAAGTTGAGGGTTTTGGGGGCAACTGGTCCCCCCTCCAATGGGGCAACTGGCCCCACGGCAATCTAATGCAAGTCTATTCTACCTAAATTAGTATTTTACAAATAATGTCCAAATCATCTACAAGTAACTTAATTGAGTTACACAGTCATTTTTAGACACTTTAGAATGATTTGGACATGATTTGGAGCGATAAAGAAAAGAGAAGCCTTACATCAAAACCTCATCATAGTGAGGATATTAATAGTGAGATGTGCAATGCCATTTTGTTTCAATATTTGATATATGTTATTCAAAAAATATACCTAGACTTAAGCTTTTAATTATTCAAAAGTATCGAAATAAAATGTATTAAATAGATTTTAACACAGTAATCTTCAGGGGGGGGGGGGGGGGTACCCTTGTACTTGGGAAAACTGTCCTTTTCTAAAAACGAAATGTCATTAAATAACCAAAAAAGTGTAAACTGTAGCCACTTACTCCTATTCATAGTTTGCTTGCCTAAGGATGACAATCATCCCCATACCAAAGTTTTACCAAACGTTGTTTTTTTGTCAGCAATTGAACATTGTTCTTAGGGGGGGGCTTGTTACCCCACGTTCCCCTATATATGAAAATTTATTTTTCAATCTAAATATAAGTACATGATAGATATAAGACCTCCAACATTTTCAACTGCTTCCATACCCCAGTAACAGAGAAGTCTAAAGAACAACTTACCTTAAATTAGAGGAAAACTCCAATATTTGAAACCCAAAATGAACAGCTGTCAAGTACAGAATAAGTCAGTCTCACAATATAGTCAGTATGATAATAGTCTTTCTCTCGTTTTCTTTGTAAAAGTATTTTCCATGTCTGACCAACAGAAAAAGCAAGCAGAACAAGAGGAAGACTGTTTGAAAGTGGAATCGAAGGTATGTGTGCAGGCTGAGTTGAAGTTTGATAATTATTTCTGTGCGGAACCGCGCGCATACGCAGCCTGGTGGTAAAATATCCGGCAAAGTTTCCCTCGGGAGATGACGCATTCGATTTGTAGGCTTGCCTGTTTCTTTTTTGAATCGTCTGGTTTCAGTGTGCCACTGTTGGCGGGCTGCTCAAGTCAGTCTTTCCATAAGCAGTTGAGAACTGTAGTTAACCCTTCAAATAACTGTCTGCCTCAGGATAACAAGTAGTTGTTGTTTGTATGTTTGTTTTGTCTATTTGTCAATAGAATGACCATAACCAAAAAGCCTATTTCTTTCCACTTAGTGAAGTTATTTATGCACCTAAATGTCAGCTATTAGGCCTAAAGTGCGATTGTCATTGTCATTATGCAACTTTGCAATATGTGTGTTTTTATCATTGAAATAGCCTAATCATAGGCTAGACATTACCTACCTGTAATTAGAAAATAAAATATGATATAATAACATATAATAGAATATTGGCCTAAATAAACATTTACAGAGCAGACAATTGATATATCACCAATAAATATAACCCAAGTCACACAGATGCATTCCCGAGGCTGTTTATCAAATATTCACATAAAATACAGTGCCCTTTATAAAAGCCTTGGCGCGCCCATAGGTAAACTCATCCTGAAACAGTCGACCAAAATGTTAGTGTGGCATTCCTTTCTTTTTCGCCTCATTTAACACGCCCAGTTCATATGTTAGACAAATCCCAAAGTTCAGCCAAGCCTGCCATACACTAATTATAGTCAAAGAAATACATTAGAGAGAGACGGAGTACTTACCATGATAACGCCTTCGTTATTGAATCCGTTCCAAATCTCCCAGGAATCGGTCAAATGGAACTTGCCGAGGCGACTTTGAGCAAGGACCCGGTTAAAATAACACTCTCACTCGGCCACCGTCACTCTGAGGTGAGGTAACCTATGTCTGCATCACCTTTACTTTTTCCTACAAACTAATACCGTAAACAAATCATTATATGAGTCCAAATGTCCTTGTCAAGAGTTCAGAGGCAATTTTTGAATTAAACCAATAGCGTTGCATTATCCACGTTGTTTGAGTGGCTTTCTGAGAGAAGGGCTGAGGCTGCATCTGGAATCTGCCCAGCCCAGGTAACACACCCCAAGGAGAAAGACTGGTGACAGCAGGTATGGCAGTATGTTATACAACACTTTCAGTCCAACACAAAAGTAAAGCACTCTCAGAGACACAAACACATGACACACACACACACACACACACACACACACACACACACACACACACACACACACACTGTTGATACCCCCCAACTGCTAAATTATTAATCTATTGCAGTTGAAACCCGCCTCCAACCCTATTAAACATTTAAACACTGTTTTGAATCAACGTTCTTACACCAACACTTGTGGGAAACCGAACATAGACCTATTACATACGCAACAACTCATTGCAAAATACCTGTAGACACACACCAGAAAAGCTGCCTTCTGAGCATATTCTGGTTGAACCCACATTTTTCCCAACCAACAAGGAATAGCCTAGATGTTTCTGGCCAGGAGAGGAGGATTGGATTAAATCCTAGATGCCATCACCTGCCTTTGTGCCTGTGAGCAAGGCACTTAACGCCCACACTGCTCCTGGGGGTTGGGCTGGTAACCAGGCTGTCTATGCTAGACTGACCCCATAGGTAATCGTCCCCATCACATAATGGTGCTATATTATAAAATATACATCACGGATATCCCTTTGTGACCCTCTAACACACTTGCATTGATACTCCACCAAGTCAACTGACCCTGAGGTAAAACGACACCACTGTTGCTTTTTCACCTGCGCCAAGATAGCCAACAGGCATCAGTTTGTCAATCACCTGGACCTTAGTGCACCATCGGCCAACTTTAGGTGCACTAATGAAACATTGCATATTTGAATATTATGTTAGAATAATTAATTAAGAACTGGGCTGACTGGAGAAAATGTTGTTCCGACAGTCAGGGCTGGTTTCCCACACACAGATTAAGCCTAGTCTTGGATTAAAAATAAACCTCCATTGAAATAGCTTTTTAGTCTAGTACTAAGCTTTATCTTCAAATTTAAAGTTTTAATGTCACATGCACATACAGTGAAATGCCTTTCTTGCAAGATCTAAACCCAACAATGCAGTAATAAATATCAATGTAGCACTAACAATAACAAGAAGTAAGTAAACTATATACACTGAGTGTACAAAACATTAAGGACACCTGCTCATTCCATGACATAGACTGACCAGGTGAATCCAGGTGAAAGCTATGATCCCTTATTGATGTCACTTGTTAAATCCACTTCAATCAGTGTAGATGAAGAGGAGACAGGTTAAAGAAGGATTTGTAAGCCTTGAGACAATTGAGACATGAATTGTGTATGTCTGCCATTCAGAGGGTGAATGGGCAAGACAAAATATTTAAGTGCCTTTTATGGTATGGTAGTAGGTGCCAGGCGCACATGTTTGATCAGAGATGATTGCAATACAGTCTGCTTTCTCTATGATTTGCTTGACCTTCATTTGAAACCTGTTGAACTCTGAATCCAGCAAATGAGTAGATAAAGCAKGTCTGGTTGGAGGGGTGTATGCTGGGCRAAGAACATTCAGAAATCTCTTCCAATACACATTGMCTGTGAGCATCAGAGGTGAACCAGTTACATACACAGCTCGAGCAAGACGTTCATCAGCATTTCTCTGACTACGWTCCTCCATTGAGTCAAAAAAACTTCTGATTCCAGGAGGACCATGAGCTGTTGCTATCGATAAGGTGTCTGATTCATCATTTTCACCTTGAATAGAAGTAGAGGGACTTTTGCCAGAGGTTGCTTGTTGTGAGCGCTGAGGGAACTTTATGCACTTGGCCAGATGGCTACTATTTACTAGTTAACATATAAAATATTGTCAGAGCTGCTAGGAGTACTGGGTGGATGGAGTCAAGCGCAGAGAGCAGGTTTCAAGAACGTGGATTTATTTTCCAATACACAGGGAAAACGATCATGCCCTAAAACACACGGGCGCATGAAAAGACGAGTCCAAAAACACCGGACTAAACTGTTCCGAGAAAATAACAAAATCCACATTACAAATCCAACACCAACATAACAGAATACAAGCCCGCACAACAGCCAGCGGGCTACCTGCCCTTAAATAGCCTACCCACCAAACTAAACTCAAAACAGGTGCACCCAATCAGCCCAAACTAACAGAAACAAAAAGAAAAGAATCGATGGCAGCTAGTAGGCCGGTGACGACGACCGCCGAGCRCCGCCCGAACAGGAAGAGGCACCATCCTCGGCGGGATTCGTGACAAATATATTCACCCCACCCAGTATTGTAATCAAAACTTACCATAAAGCATGTAGTCCTGGGCTCAGACAGTGTAGTAGTGTGGGCTCAATAGCATCTCATTAGTGTGCAAGATCTTGAGAATCAGCTGTACACGTGATGGAAGAATGCACTGTGCATGCAGAGGGTTGCAATTCCATTGAATTGGGGATAGTTTGACTAAAATATGCCACAAGACCTAGAATTGCCTTATGTGTATCCCACAAAAAAAAAGTGTTCACTGTTATAAGCTAACTTTTTTGATGAATTTAAGCAAAATTCCCCAAATTCCCGGGCTTAATTTACCATGGAAAGTTTCTGACCCTTTCCAACCCTAGTTCCAATACCATATTTACAATGTGCAGGGATACTGGAGTGATAGAGGTAGATATGTATAGGGCAGTGGAGGCTGCTGAGGGGGAGGATGGCTCATAATAATGTCTGGAATGGAGTCAATGGAGTGGTATAAAACATGTGTTTTTCATGTGGTTGATATCATTCCATTGATTCCATTCCATCTATTACTATGAGCTGTCCTCCCCTTAGCAGCCTCCACTGGTATAGGGGTAAGGTGATTAGGCATCAGGATTTATGGTAAACAGAGTAGCAGCAGCGTATATGATGATCGTATATGAGTGGGTGTGTGTGTGTGTGTAGAGCCAGTATAAATGCGTGTGCATGTTATGTGTSTGTGAGCAAATGAAGTGAGTGTGTGTGTGTTTGAGTGTCAGTGTGAGTGTGTATGTGAGTGTGTAGAGTTCTGTGAGTGTGCATTGAAACAGTCCAAAAATAAAATACAAGGGTCAACTCAGATTTGTGTAGCCATTTTGTTTGCTATTTGGTAGTCTTATGGCATTGGGATAGAAGCTGTTCATGAGCCTGCTGATGTCTTGATGCACCGGTACCACTAGCCGTGCGGAAGCAGAGAGAACAGTCTATGGCTTGGGTGGTTGGAGTCTTTAACGATATTCCGGGCCTTCCTTTCACCTGATATAGAGGTTCTGGATGGCAGGGAGCTCGGCCCCAGTGATGTACTGGGCTGTCCGCACCACCTTCTGTAGCGCCATGCGATCTAGGGAGGTGCTGTTGCCATACCAACCAGTGATGCAGCGAGTCAAGATGCTTTCAATAGTGCAGCTGTTGAACTTTTTGTAGCTGTAGAACCAATGACAAACCTTTTCAACCTCCTGAGGGAGAAGAGGCGCTGTCGCGACTTCTTCACGACTGTTTGCACGTGTGGACCATTTTAAGTCCTTAGTGATGTGGACAACGAGGAACTTGTAGCTCTCGACCCGCTCCACTGCAGTCCCGTCGATGTGGATGGGGCTGTGCTCCCCCCCTGTAGTCCACGATTAGCTCCTTGGTCTTACTGACATTGAGCAATTGGTTGTTGGCCCGGCACTACACTGCCAGGTCACTGACCTCCTGTCTGTAGGCTGTCTCATCGTTGCATGTGATCAGGCTTACCACCGTTGTGTCTTCAGGAAACTTGATGATGTGCGAGGCCATGCAGTTATGGGTGAATAGAGAGTACAGAAGGGGACTAAGCACACAAACTTGTCGGACTCACGTGTTGAGCGTCAGTGTGGCAGAGGTGATGCTGCCTACCCTTACCACCTGGGGTCGGCCCATCAGGAAGTCCAGGACCCAGTTGCAGAGGGAGGTGTTCAGTCCCAGGGCCCAGGGTCCTAAGCTTGGTGATGAGCTTGGAGGGGACAATGGTGTCAAACGCTGAGCTGTAGTCAATGAACAGCATTCTCACATAGGTATTCCTCTTATCTAGGTGGGTGAGGGCTCTGAGAGCATGCCCTGGAATGCTGTCCGGCCCTGTGGCCTTGCGAGTGTTGACCTTTATTAAAGACCTTACTCACGTCRGCCTTGGAGAGAGAGATCACCCAGTCCTCTGGGTTGGTGGGGGCACTCACGCACAGCACAGTGTTGTTGTTGTTGTCAAAGCATGCATAAAATGCATTGAGTTTGTCTGGTAGAGAGGCATCATTGGGCAGATCACGGCTGGGTCTTCCTTTGTAATCCGTAATGGACTGTAGCCCCTGCCACATGCGGTGTGCATCGGAGGCTGTGTAATATGATTCCACCTTATTCCTATATTGTCCTTTTGCTTGTTTGATGACTCTGCGTGGGACATAGCGTGACTTCTTGTACTTGTTCCTGTCCTCAGCTGTAGCTTCAGGGTTGTCTGCAATAGCAATGTGTGCGGTAGCCCTGTCCTTTGTCTTAGCGCCAACCTCATAGTTAATCCAGGGCTTTTGATTGGGGAAGCAGCCAACCTTCACTGTGGGGACAACATCACCGATGCATTTCCTAATGAAGCCGGTGACGGAGGTGGTTAGCTTGTCGATGTTAACGGCGGAGTCTCGGAACATAGTCATGTAGCATCATCTCTGATTCTGATGACCATTTCTCAACGGAGCGAGTCACGGGTACTTCCTGTTTGAGGTTTTGCTTGAAAACAACAAGCTGAATGGGGGACGAGGAAGGGCCTTGTATACTTGTTTGTGTGTAGAGTAACAGTGGTCTTTATTGCCCCTATTGGCAAGTTGGGCATCACGTGTCTTAATGACGTGGAATTAAAAGCACCGGCAACAAGTAAAGCAGCCTCTGGGTGCACCTTTTCCTGCTTGTTTATAGCCTTGTTCAGTTTTTAAGTGCCATCTTGTTATTTTTCTTGTCCTGAGGTGGAATGTATACAACAGTCACGATAACAGCTGGAAACTCCTTCGGGAGGTAGAATGGTCGCCATTTGAGCATCAGGTATTCCAAGACGGGTGAACAATTGTTACAGAGTTCCACTGCACTCGAGTCAGCACACCTTTTGTTGTTAATGAAGAGGCAAACCCTTCCCCCTCTCGATTTCCCTGACTCCCCTGTCCTGTCGGCTCAGTGGATAGAGAATCCATCCAGTTGAATAGCCATGAGAGGTATCTTGTCCAAAAGCCATGTTTCAGAAAAGCAGAGAATATTGCAGTCACGAGAGTCCCTTTGGTAGCAAATCCGCGATCAGAGGTTATCCAGACCCACACACGTTGAACTAGACACTGGCCTTATATACACTTTAAGGGAGTATTGGCGGGACAATTTGAGTCACTGTGCAGGTGTGACACATACCAGATGCCCCTGTTCAAGGACATGTCACCTTTTGTGAGGATAGCAACAGACACAAGACACAGATGGGCAGTGACKGTGTATGTTTACAATGGATGGTTACGATGACAACAACACGGAATTTCCGCCACTTTCCAGCTGCTACAGTACCTAGGCAGACCTGTTAAACATGTTTCAGTAGACACAATTTCTGCCCAAAACAATTGATCCAGCTATGTCAACAATGTTAGCTATGTGGTTAAATAGGCCGTCTTCCTCAATGTTTTTCAGACACATCTTAGTTCATCTTTAATTAATGAATACAGTTGTCTCTTGTCTAATTTCCATATAACATACAGTACCAGTCAAAAGTTTGGACACACCTACTCATTCAAGGGTTTGTCTTTATTTTTTACTATTTTCTACATTATAGAATGATAGTGAAGATGTCAAAACTATGAAATAACACATATGGAATCATGTAGTAACCAAAAAAGTGTTAAACAAATCAAAATATATTTTATATTTGAGATTCTTCAAAGTAGCCACGCTTTGCCTTGAAGACAGCTTTGCATTCTCTCAACCAGCTTCACCTGGAATGCTTTCCAACAGTCTTGAAGGATTTCCCACATATGCTGAGCACTTGTTTGCTGCTTTTCCTTCACTCTGCGGTCCAGGGTGATTGTGAAGGCCAGGTCATCTGATGCAGCACTCCATCACACTCCTTCTTGGTCAAATAGCCCTTACACAGCCTGGAGGTGTGTTGGGTCATTGTCCTGTTGAAAAACAAATGATAGTCCCACTAAGCGCAAACCAGATGGGATGGCGTATCGCTGCAGAATGCTGTGGTAATCATGCTGGTTAAGTGTGCCTCGAATTCTAAATAAATCACAGACAGTGTCACCAGCAAAGCACCCCCACACCATCTCACCTCCTACCTCCAATTTTCACGGTGGGAACCACACATGTGGAGATCATCCATTCACCTACTCTGCGTCTCACAAAGACACGGCGGTTGGAACCAAACATCTCAATTTGGACTCATCAGACCAAAGGACAGATTTCCACTGGTCTAATGTCCATTGCTCGTGTTTCTTGGCCCAAGCAAGTCTCTTCTTATTATTGGTGTCCTTTAGTAGTGATTTCTTTGCAGCAATTCGACCATGAAGGCCTGATTCACGCTGTCTCCTCTGAACAGTTGATGTTGAGATGTGTCTGTTACTTGAACTCTCTGAAGCATTTATTTGGGCAGCAATTCCTGAGGCTGGTAATTCTAATGAACGTATCCTCTGCAGCAGAGGTAACGGCAGGTAGCCTAGTGGTTAGAGTGTTGGGCCAGTAACCAAAAGGTTGGCAGATTGAATCCCTGAGCTGGCAAGGTAAAAATCTGTTGTTCTGCCCCTGAACAAGGCAGTTAACCCACTGTTCCTAGGCCGTCATTGCAAATAAGAATTTGTTCTTAACTGACTTGCCTTGTTAAATAAAAAAAACTCTGGGACTTCTTTTCCTGAGAGCCAGCAGCATACCACCCTGCATACCACTGCTGGCTTGCTTCTGAAGCTAAGCAGGGTTGGTTCTGGTCAGTCCCTGGATGGGAGACCAGATGCTGCTGGAAGTGGTGTTGGAGGGCCAGTAGGAGGCACTCTTTCCTCTGKTCTAAACAAAGATCCCAATGCCCCAGGGCAGTGATTGGGGACACTGCTCTGTGTAGAGTGCTGTCTTTCGGATGGGACGTTAAACAGGTGTCCTGACTCTCTGAGGTCATTAAAGATCCCATGGCACTTGTCGTAAGAGTAGGGGTGTTAACCCCAGTGTCCTGGCTAAATTCCCAATCTGGCCCTCAACCATCACGGTCACCTAATAATCACCAGTTTACAATTGGCTCATTCATCCCCTCCTCTCCCCTGTAACTATTCCCCAGGTCGTTGCTGCAAATGAGAACGTGTTCTCAGTCAACTTACCTGGTAAAATAATGGATAAAAAAAAAGATTTWAAAAAAAAGAGCCAGTTTCATCATAGCGCTTGATGGTTTTGCGACTGCACTTGAAGAAACTCTCAAAGTTCTTGAAAATGTTCCGTATTGACTGACCTTCATGTCTTAAAGTAATGACGGACTGACGTTTCTCTTTGCTTATTTGAGCTGTTCTTGCCATAATATGGACTTCGTCTTTTGCCAAATAGGTCTATCTTCTCTATACCACCCCTACCTTGTCACAACACAACTGATTGGCTCAAACGCATTAAGAAGGAAAGAAATTCCACAAATTAACTTTTAACAAGGCACACCTGTTAATTGAAATGGATTCCAGGTGACTACCTCATGAAGCTGGTTGATAGAATGGCAAGAGTGTGCAAAGCTGTCATCAAGGCAAAGTGTGGCTACTTTGAAGAATCTCAAATATAAAATATATTTTGATTTGACTTTTTTGGTTAATACATGATACCATAAGTGTTATTTCATAGTTTTGATGTCTTCACTATTATTCTACAATGTAAAAAATAGTAAAAATAAAGAAAAACTCTTGAATGAGTAGGTGTGTCCAAACTTTTGACTGGTACTGTACCTAGCATTGGCGTATGCTGTTGAACAAGTTTTCTACACACTCGAAGTCACACTATTCATGTAGTTTGATTGACAATACAAGGACCAACCCACCACTGGCATTCCTAGTTATCTCATAGCCATAATCTTGTCACTTTGGGGGCGTTCGTAAATTGCCTCCAGTGTATCAGAGTGTGCTCTGGGTTATATGTAAATGATGTTCTTAAATTCAGAGCGTTTCGCTCTCTGCGTATCCAGAGCATACACAGAACACTCTGATCTGGTCAGTATCCAGGGCGTACACAGGACACTGACCTGGACACTCTGACCAAGGAGTAGGCTTTCTGACCTAACAACAGCAGTCAAATACCCAAGCTAACTGGCTAAAGTTGTCTAGCTTGCTAGCTACATCCAGACACAAATGAGAGAACGCCTCACTCTGACCATTTTACTCCCCCTAGCAGAGCTGGTTAGGCTGTTTTCATGTTATCCAGAGTGTTGATGACTGTAACTGTGCTGCTGGCAACAATTTAATTATGTTTTTTTTGCTGATGTTTACTGACACCGGTCATATTGAATGGGTTTTGTGCGTTCGTAAATTCATCAGCAAACTCTCTAGAGACCGCAGGAGCGGTAGAGATACTCTTAATGATCGGCTATGAAAAGCCAACTGACATTTACTCCTGAGGTGCTGACTTGCTACACCCTCGATAACTACTGTGATTATTATTATTTGACCATGCTGGTCATTTATGAACATTTGAACATCTTGGCCATGTTCTGTTATAATCTCCACCCGGCACAGCCAGAAGATGACTGGCCACCCCTCATAGCCTAGTTCCTCTCTAGGTTTCTTCCTAGGTTTTGGCCTTTATAGGGAGTTTTTACACCTGCATTGCTTGCTGTTTGGGGTTTTAGGCTGGGTTTCTGTACAGCACTTCGAGATATTAGCTGATGTACGAAGGGCTATATAAAATAAACTTGATTTGATTTGATCAGTATTTCTGCGCACTGGCACACTCAGGCGAACGTGCTCTGAAATCAGCGTAGATAGCCAGAGTGAATTTATGAACACACCTTTTGTCTCATTCTCTCTCACTGAGCCGCTGCTGGAGACATACCAAGGCGCTAACTCAATCAACAGACAGTCATCCATATTGGCAAACAAGAACTCCGTGTAGAAGTATGCACAGATCTAGGATCAGGCTACCATCCCTGAATTCGAGTTAGGGTGGAGGACACAAAATGGGCCTCAGGGTCCGTATCCGCAAAGCGTAACAGAGTAGAAAATTGGTCGTAAGTACCAAGTATAGAGACATTTTACTCATGCTCTCATGGGTAAAAATAAAAGCGACGCGTGAAGCCTCTTTAGTCATGAGTCCCACCTAGTCGACAGATATTTAGGACACCTCATGAGCTGTCCTAACCAGGTAAGAGTTACCAGCAGGTGTCTTGGTAATAGAAAAAGGCAGCGAGTCAGTGGTTCCTGCACCATAGACAGACAAATGCTTTGGAGTTGTTGAAATAATAGTTTGATATTTCTATATGATCAACCCATAAATAATCTAGACATTCATGCAACAGTGTCTCTTGCGCTTTTGCCAATGATTTCACATAGGCCTAGGCCTCATAGGGTGTCTTTGGGGTAAACCCACTCCCCTCCCTATCCTGTAATTCTCCCAGAAATCACTATGTCAACAACAACAAAATACCAACCCTTTCCCTGGCTTCCATTACTCTTGCTCAACTAAACAATTAATGTGTCTCATCTCAACTTTTTAAGTCAATCCAACATAACGATTTGTGATGGCCTGTCCCAACTGTGTCTTATGTCGAAAAATCTGATTACAAAGGTTCCGTTTCAGAGCTCCAAAAATGTATATCATACTATGTGGTTGGAGGAAGCATGGGCAAGTTATGCTACGTTAAACATTAATAAACATGTTATCCCACTTGGGAGACAAGTAAGAGAAAATGACCTGAAAGATTTAATGTACAGTCACATTCACCGTGGTTGTCTGAAGCGAGCATAGCTGGCAATGCCTCATCGCGACTGGTTATTCCCAATGATATATTCCCCATCATTTGCAACAATGTCAATGAGCGTCATCACTATATTTCCTTTGTTGTACCTCAAACTGTCGTGATTACCAGCTGAGATAAACTTTTATGAGTTTATTTTACTCCTGGCTTTGTCTGAGCAGTGTCATGTCACCCTAAAACCTACTCTGAGCTGGGAGTTTTTTATTGTCTTAATAAAACAGGTTTTAGCAGGATTCCTAGGTACCTTTCTAAGACGCATTTTGGATACTGCCTCAGATCAGCAACTCGGGGAAACTTCACCCAAACTTTGTGAACCATCATCAGTGCCACTCCACTGCCCCACCCTCTGGTCAACAACAGTCATTACATCTTCAAGGACCAGACTTCTCAATAGAAGCAGGAGTAGTTAGGGTGAAGTTGCCTCTAGACACTGATCTTGAGTCAGTTTAGGATGTTCCCCACTCTTGGTTGAGGATAGGATTGCGGAATGGAGAAGCTGATCCTAGAGCTGTACCTAGGGGAAACTTTACTAATGGAAGCTCATGGTCAACATGTGGGGTGGAAATAAATGGTCATAATAACAAAAAGTATTTATTTCTAATGTGGAACTTGTTGTCTGTGTCAGAGTACTGAAATTATTTTCAAGGATGATTATGAATACTGTATTTTGCAAGAAGGACAATTATTCACTCAAAGGACAAAGATACACTCAAAGCCTTACGGCGTGTGTGTGTGTGTGTGTGTATGTGCAAAATGTGACGTAGTAGACCAGTCACCGGTAACCACCCACCCTCTTCCATCCATTAATTGATTGTGTTTTCACACTGGATTCTGCTTTGCTGACCTAAACAGAACTCATTACTTTGGGGGAGGGTGAAGTCTGCATCTCAAATGGCACCCTATTCCCTTTTTCCCTTTATAGTGCACTACTTTTGACCAGGCCCATTTTGACTATGGAAGAATAGGGTGCCACGAAGGCTGATGGAACACTTCATTCAGAGGGAAATGTAAGACCGCCTGACTCCACCCCTCCCACTCAGTCCCGGGTCACCATAGAAACATTCCTTCTTGAACAATAAACACAGTGACTAGTTCTGAACTTCTACATTTATTCAACAGAGAGTATACTCTGTATTCAGTTTACACAAATCATTCACAACACCAACTGTGTTCCTATTGTCAAACTTTTCACATCAAGTTGCATATGTAACCCGACTCTTAGCATGTGTTTACGTTATAAAAATCTGTACTTATCACATTTGAATTTAAAAAGCTCAAAGAGTGAGTAACAAAATTGGAGRAGCCAGAGCCTGTATTCATAAACATGTCAGACTATGAGAGCTGATCTGGGATCAGTTTTTTCTTTTAGATCACAATGAATACGATTATATGAACAGGTGGGAACTGACATATCAGCCCACCTACTCTGAGAAGCTTTATGGATACGGACCCTGGTAGACCCTGCAGGACCTGCAGACCTTGGAGACCCTGTTAGACCCTGCAGACCCCTGTAGACCCTGGTGACGGCAACCCTGGCAAGACCCTGGTAGACCCTGGCCAAGAACCCTGCGTGGAGACCCTGGCTAGACCCCTGGCAGACCCTGGTAGACCCTGGTAAGACCCTGGCAGACCCTGGCAGACCCTGTAGACCCTTGCAGACCCTGGCGCTTCCAACCCCAGGATTGGTGGGTTCGATTTCCAAGGGCCACCCATATGTAAAGTGTATGCACGCATGACTGGAAGTTGCTTTGAATAAAAGCATCTGCTAAATTGCAAGATATTTTATTATTATACACGTATACTGAAAAACAATAAAAAGCATTATTTACAATGAATTGTTCAGTACCTAATATGCTAAGGCCATGGTGTAAAGTACTTAAGTTTAAAGTCGTTTTGTTGGGTATATTTACTTTACGATTATATTTTTGAACAACTTTACTTTTACTTCACTACATTCTTAAAGAAAATACTGTACTTTTTATTCCATACATATTCCCTGACAACCAAAAAGTCCTCGTTACTTTTTGAATGCTTAGCAGGACAAGGAAAATTGTTAATTCACACACTTATCAAGGAACGCCCCTGTCATCCCTTACTGCCTCTGATCTGATGGGCTCACTAAACACATGCCTTTCATTTGTAAAAGGATGTCTGAGTGTTGGAGTGTGCCCTGGTTATCCATTAATAAAAAAACAAAAACATTTGAAATTATTTATACTTTTACTTTTGATACGTTAAGGATTTTTTAACTTTTACTCAGGTAGGTTTTACTGGGTGACTTTTACTTGAGTCATTTTTCTATTAAGGTATCTTTCCTTTTACTCAAGTATGACAATTTTTCCGGCCACTGCAAGGGCTACAGTGGCAAATGCATTTTTGGCTAAGAGTGATCTCAACCAGTGGCCGATTGTTAGCATGAAATCTTGGTGTGAAAACAACATTATTTGATTTTATTCATGCAAGCAAAAGCCACTAAATTACAACAACACAACACTCAACACTACACCCGACACAACACCTAAACTAACAACACAACACTAAACTACACAACACAACACTAAAAACTACACAACACTAAACTACACAAACCACTAAACTACAACAACACAACACTAAGCCTACACAACACTAAAGCTACACAACACAACACCTAAGCTAAACACAACACTAAATACACTAAACTACACAACACAACACTAACTCAAACACTAACTACACCACACAACACTAAACTACACAACACAACAACTACCAAACTAACACTACAACACTAAACTACACAACACAACACAACACAAACACACAACACAAACACTAAACTACACAACACAACACTAAGCAGTACATTAATTGCACATATATATGGTGACAAAATGTGCCCACAAAGCTGTTCGGTCTATATAAAGCTGTCCAGCAAGCAGAGCTTTCTTTTCAGCACCATTGGAGTGAATCCTTACCACCCGCACACCTGGCTATCAGCCGAGCCTTGTCTGGCAGCGAAACAGTTCATTAGCCTCATTTATTGCCCTTTTAAAAAACATAGAGCTGATATGGCTGACTTGCTTCAAACAAAATGGTTGCTACTGACAATTGAGATGTACACCACTTCTAAATGTACAGTGAAAGAATTCGAACATGGCCTGTCTTACATATTCTGCCTCTACATCAAGTCAGAACCGTAGATAAAATAAAGGGCATATAAGCAGACAATAAAGCTCTTACCAATATTCAATATGACGTTTCTTTAAATTAGGCTATAGGCTACATGTGCCACAACACCAAGTCAGAACAGTATAGCCTAAGTTATGAAGGGGAAAAGGACCAAATTATTAGGGTGAGGCACATGGGCTACTAAAAGCTTACTACACAACTAACTTAGTATTACTTTATTGGCGCAGTATACATATCTCCCTGGCATATTACATCATTTATGCAGCAGCATACAAGACATTTTTGGATTCACCTTGTTGTGCTGTGCTCACTTGAACAGGAAGGTGGCGMGGCGGTCCTTCTTTTGGGCTCTAGAAAGAGGCCAGAGTTTGTGATTTGGAATTCCGAGTTGGATGACCKTTCAAAATTATTTTCCGTATTTTCCCAGTCTTAGCTAGTTCTTTTCAGAGTTCCCAGTTGTCTTGAACTCCCTGAAGTCTGAGATTTCCCAGTTCCGAGTTTCCAGTTGTGTTGAACATAAGTCATGCTGGATTGATAGCATGGCCAATCTATTCAAATATAACCAATTAGATATCACGAATTGCGGCGAAAAAGTGGGTGATTTTTTTATTTATAAATAAGGATAAACATTCACGTGCAACGCCATTGGCCAGAAGTTACGATCTTGTCTCATCACCGCAACTCCCCTATGGCCTCTGCGAATGTCGAGAGCCAAGCCGCACTGCTTCTTGACATATTGCCCGCTTAACCCGGATGCCAGTCACACCAATGTGCCGGAGGAAACACCGTCGAACTGACAACCGAAGTCAGCTTGCAGGAGCCCGGCCTGCCACAAGGAGTTGCTAGAGCACGATGAGACAAGTCCGGCCAAACCCTCCTTTAACCCGGACCAAGCTGGGCCAAACCCTCCTCTAACCCGGACCAAGCTGGGCCAATTGTGCGCCGCCCCATGGGTCTCCCGGTCACAGCTGGCTGTGACACAGCCTATGATTGAACCCGAGGCTGCAGTCGTGCCTCAGCACTCATTGTTGAATTTGCATTTCCAACTTGTTGTGTAATGTTTATGTCCAATGGCCGATGCGCACAGATACATTTTATCAATCATTTCTCTTCATATGACAAAGATTGAAAAGGATTTGCCAGTAGATTGTCGACTTGACTCATAACGATGACTGCTTGTCTAGCTTGCTAGCTACGATTTGAAATGATGATATTGACATGATCAGTCCAATCAAAGCTATGGTAGATATGTGATTTGACGTCATTTTATCTGTGGCCAATGACCTTGAGCCCTCTTGGATGGGCACTTCTAATGTAACTCTATGGCAGCACCCAAGGGGAAAAAAATTATTCTCTCCCAGTAGATTTTGCGGTGAMGTAGTGTCCCCATGAGTGATGGAACACTGAGCCAATCACGGCTCAACTAGAGAACATTACCAACCCCTACGCTCTGTATTTTCCGCTGGCTGCCCTACCACCTCAAAAAGCACTGAGCTAGGCTGAAAGACCTGCATTTTGGAGCTGCCTTACTTAAGAAAACAAAAAAGAGACCATTTTTATATGCAGCTTTATTAACTCAATTATTGATTTTTTTTTTTACATTGCTTGCAAACTGATATGTGACACGTATTAATGGCAAAATAACATGCAAAACAGTCAACAAATAAAATATATAACATGTGGGGCTCTGATGCATCACCAATGGTCTCCAAAATGTTAGCTACTCTACAACACCTAACAGGACTTAGAGAAAGAGAGTTTTAGAGTGTGTGTGAGAGAGAGTGTTACAGAGAGTGTGAGAAAGAGACAGCGAGAGAAAGAAAGAAAGAACACGATGAAAACAAATTTCCCTCCATACTAGTGATAACTGTGCTCCATAAAGCAAAACTGAGTCCTGTTTTTGCGAACATTAAATTTGTCAAGGGACAACGGTCCACTCTTAGAAAAAAGGTTCCAAAATGATTTTTCGGCTGTCCCCATAGGAGAACCCTTTTGCTTCCATGCAGATACAGTTGAAGTCGGAAGTTTACATACACTTAGGTTGGAGTCATTAAAACTCATTTTTCAACCACTCCACAAATTTCTTGTTAACAAACTATAGTTTTGGCAAGTTGGTTAGGACATCTACTTTGTGCATGACACAAGTACTTTTTCCAACAATTGTTTACAGATTATTTCACTTATAATTCACTATCACAATTCCCCTGGGTCAGAAGTTTACATACACTAAGTTGACTGTGCTTTTAAACAGCTTGGAAAATTCCATAAAATGATGTCATGGCTTTAGAAGCTTCTGTTTGGCTAATTGACATCATTTTGGGTCAATTGGAGGTGTACCTGTGGATGTATTTCAAGGCCTACCTTCAAACTCAGTGCCTCTTTGCTTGAAATCAAGTCAGCCAAGACCTCAGAAAAAAAATTGTAGACCTCCACAAGTCTCGTTCATCCTTGGGAGCAATTTCCAAACGCCTGAACGTACCACGTTCATCTGTACAAACAATAGTACGCAAGTATAAACACCATGGGACCACGCAACCGTCATACCGCTCAGGAAGGAGACGCGTTCTGTCTCCTAGAGATGAACGCACTTTGGTGCAAAAAGTGCAAATCAATCCCAGGACAATAGCAAAGGACCTTGTGAAGATGCTGGAGGAAACCGGTGCAAAAGTATCTATATCCACAGTAAAACGAGTCCTATAATCGACATAACCTGAAAGGCCGCTCAACAAGGAAGAAGCCACTGCTCCAAAACCACCATAAAAAAGCCAGACTACGGTTTGCAACTGCACATGGGGACAAAGATTGTACTTTTTGGAGAAATGTCCTCTGGTCTGATGAAACCAAATAGAACTGTTTGGCCATAATGACCATCGTTATGTTTGTTGTCCAAATGGACAATGACCCCAAGCATACTTCCAAMGTTGTGGCAAAATGGCTTAAAGACAACAAAGTCAAGGTATTGGAGTGGCCATCACAAAGCCCTGACCTCAATCTCATAGAAAATTTGTGGCCAGAACTGAAAAAGCGTGTGCGAGCAAGGAGGCCTACAGGAGGCCTACAAGGAGGCCTACAAACCGGCCGTCATTGAAAATAAGAATTTGTTCTTAACTGACTTGTCTAGTTAAATAAAGGTTAAATAAAGRTCAAATTAAAAAAGTCGCTGAAGTTTCCACTTGAGAATATTCTCCCTTGCAAAAAACATTGTCACCCTGTGTCAACCTATTAGTACAAGCTAACAAGTAAGGTTCACCAGGGGCTGATGGTGGTTTGTAAAGAGTATTTTCTGCCAATAGCCAGATGGAAAAGAGCTAGGTCATGTTCATGAGGCCCCAAACACAGGAAAACGGACTAAAACAGGGCGGGACTAACTGGAATTGTCCAATAAGAAACACAAATGTTTGTTTTTATTTTGCGAAATGTTTTCGGTTGCATGCCCTAATGAACACAACCCTGGTAGTCATGGGTGAGGTCAGTGTAACTTTACAGTACCTGTTAGTCCACACTCCTATAAAAGAAATGAGCAGAGGCCATTTGGAACTCAAGTATTGCTATGGTAACATATCTCCAATAATGATGTCACTGATGTATGTGGAGGGGGCGGGGCCTCAGCTGATGACGTGGTGGCCATCCTGACCGCACGATTGGCTGTCCAGGAGGACGGGCGGCTCACAGAGCAGCAGATCATCCTCTCCCATCATTGAGCTGTGCTCCGAGTTCACAAAGTTGGGAATGTCGAAGTGGTGCGACAGGAAGCTGTGTTCCCTCTCTGACTTTCCCTCCTCCGGAAGGCCCTGGAGGTCGATACCGCCATCTCCCCGCTCGCTGGCTTCCCCCGCCTCCCCCATCTCCTCCAACCCGAAGGAGCTGCGTCCGCCCAGCCTCCCGCGGACCCTATGCGGCCCACATCCACTTCCTGCTCCTCCTCTCCCCTGCTTCTCCTTGCTGATGTAGAAGAAGGAGCGTGATTCGTCCAGAAGGGGGCGCGAGAAGGCCTTGTCCTCGTCGGCCAGGGAGTCCCCCTGGGGGCAGCGGATGTCCACGACGCAGTTCCCCAGCCGGTGGCGCTTCTCGCACAGCTCCGGGTTTCTGTTGGGGAGGGAGAATAGAGAGCGAGATGTTACAGTGTATTTATTCCAAGTTTTTATAGAGCCAAACGTACCAATAACTAAATATTTTCCTTAATTTTCAACCAATTGCAGCCATGTGTTCATTGTTAACTGTTTCTATTGGTCCAGTTAATAGTAGTCAGCAATTAACACAGGGGTTTCAGCTCAGTAATTGGGTCACCTGCCATCTTAAAGTAGCTGTGCCAGAATGTTTGTGTCAGTAGAATGTGCTTGGAGGAGGGAGAACAGGGGCCTCATATTAATCAGTACTTCTTGAGAAGTCATTTAAGTCAGTCGAATGTTCAGTGACTCGAGCAAAACCAAAGTTTGCAGAGTATCAGTACCCCTGTCTCTGAGCAGGCTAACTCAAGCACATAAACATCAAAAGTGGAGTTTATTGAGCCCATCCAGCAAGAAAGAAAAAGTGGGCCTCCCGGGTGGCGCAGTGGTCTAGGCCAACTGCATCGCAGTGCTAGCTGCGCCACCAGATCTCTGGGTTCGCGCCCAGGCTCTGTCGCAGCCGGCCGCGACCGGGAGGTCCGTGGGGCGACGCACAATTGGCATAGCGTCGTCTGGGTTAGGGAGGTTTGGTCGGTAGGGATATCCTTGTCTCATCGCGCTCCAGCGACTCCTGTGGCGGCCGGGCGCAGTGCGCGCTAACCAAGGGGCCAGGTACACAGTGTTTCCTCCGACACATTGGTGCGGCTGGCTTCCGGGTTGGAGGCGCGCTGTGTTAAGAAACAGTGCGGCTTGGTTGGGTTGTGCTTCGGAGGACGCATGGCTTTCGACCTCCGTCTCTCCCGAGCCCGTACGGGAGTTGTAGCGATGAGACAAGATAGTAATAATCTAGGGATTGGATACCACAAAAATTGGGGAGAAAATGGGATAACATTTTTTTTTATAAAAAAAAAAAAAGTGGGTATAAACCTAAGGTGAAGTGGCCTAGAGCCCTCAAACTAAACTCTGGACCTCGAAGCCAGTTCCACTGCGTTTATTCATTGTTCCCCTCTCATCAGGAACTGATTTAGACCTGGGACACCAGGTGGGTTCAATTAATTATCCCTTTCAAATTCATCAAAGCGCTTTTCACCAAGGAAAAAAGCATAGCTCTAAAAGCAAGAGCTGGACGATCACCTGGAAAAAAACACACTGAGAAAAGGCATGAGCAGACTGTTATTCCATCAGATATCCGATGGAACAGCTGGAACATCAGATGGATGCCTCTGAAATGGAACGAGGCTGCGAACGCATTAAGATAAGCCCTGAGGCTGATGATGCTCTGGCCTAACGGCGTCCCGTACAGGCTATACAAGAGTGCACCTGACGTCTGTGGAGGCTAATGTGAGTGGCATGGGAGATGCAAGTCATACCAAAAGCTTGGCAGAGAGCAGGAGTACTGATCCCGAAAGAAAAGGAGTCCTCATATATCAGCCAATTCTGCCTCCTAAATGTAGAGGGTAACACTTATTTTGCGTCACAGCTCAAAGGATGTCAAGCTATCTGGAAAGAATAGATCAGCTATGAAATTAGCAGATAGACTTTAATTCTATCAAATAACATTACCTGCATAATTTTAACAAACTGGTTGATACAAACCAATGAAAAAGAGCGGGAATTCCAGGCTTCTTCTCCAAATGTCGGGAGCATGCATGCATGATCTGGAAGCAAATTCAAAGTCAAAGTCTGCCATGAGAGAGAAGAGAGATCTCCACACCATGTTCCTTGACCTCACCACTGCATTCGGCTCAGTTCCACACAATCTCCTCTGAGCAGCATTCGATTTCTTCAAGGTTCCAGAGTCCATCACAACCCAGGTCAAGGCAAACTTCCATGACCTGCGACTCTTCAGAACACCAGAATTCACCAACACATGGCAGTGCCTGGAAATTGGCATAATGGCAGGTTGCACCATCTATCTACTGGCTTTCACCATGGCTATGGAGGTGATAATGAAAACATCAAAGGGTAGTGAGCGATTGAAGTCTGGAGTGCGTCTACCACCCATCTGGGCATACATGACATGACAACCATGACTACTACTGCAGCATGCACCAGGTGCCTGCTTGGATAACTTCAAGATAACTTCAAGTGGGCCAGAATGAAGATTGAATGAAGACCTTGCAAATCAAGAAGCATGTCCATCACCAAAGGTAAACTGTCTGACAAAAGGTTTCTTCATCGATGATGAGCCAATACCAACAGAGCAGCCCATAAAAACCCTTGGAAGTATTGTATGATGCAAGCCGCAAGGTCACAGACCAAGCCCAGGTGACGATGGTATGATGCAAGCCTCAAGGACACAGACCAAGCCCAGGTGAATATGGCATGATGCAAGCCTCAAGGACACAGACCAAGCCCAGGTGCTAAGGCAGGAGACCATCAGAGGACTCAAGAGCATTGACAGTTCCATCAATCCTGCCAAGCTGAAGCTCTGAAACCAAGTGAACAACCATCAATGCCTTGCCTCCCAGAACACCTGACCCTACGCAACAAAAAGCATTTGTCCACGGAGGAGAACAAAATCGTAGAAATCTCTTTCCAAGGACAGAGAATGGAAAATGCTGACGGATGTGGGCCAATGCCTCACAGTTCCATCTGATACAACAGCTGTTACCAACCTAAGACCAAACCTGGTACTATGGTCTACTATGGTCACAGTCTCTGTGCGCTCTTTACTTTGTGGAGTTAACAGTGCTTTGGGAGGATAAGGTGGACGAGGCATACGAGAAGAAGAGGCTGAGCTTGCAGTGGATACAGAGCAGGGAGGCTGGAAAGCAAGAGTCTGCCCAGTGGAGGTTGGGTGTCGTGGATTTGTGGCAACATCTACTACCAGGTTGCTGAAGGACCTTGGAATCCACTGCCAAGCCTYATGTCAAACCACCAAGGCAACTTCAGAGGCTGCTGAAAGGGGCAGCCAGTGGCTCTGGCTGAAGAGAAAATAGCCCAGATGGGCCTCAAAGTGAGCGGGAAGGAGATTGAGCAGGTATAGAGGGGGCTGGTTCTGGGATACCAGAATTCACTGTTGAGCCTTCTGGAAATGCTGTGGACTCATCAACGAAACATTTAATATGGAAGGTGCCCACTTGAAAACACCAATGAAATATCTGCCTTATCCCCATCTCAACAACATCAAGCAGATTTTAAGTTAGTGCTCACAATCAACAATTGGCACAAAGGATTTATAACACCATGTCCTGTGTTTTCAGAACTACTTTTAACTACGGTGAGCCATATCAGTTTTAGCTGCCAGGTTTGTATGTTTAACTTACTCTGCTACTGCAGTTTTTTTTAAATTAAGTAATTTTGAAYAGGACATTCTCAGTCCGATTTTAAGCTTTTTAAGTGTTAGAGTAATGGCCAGCTCTCTCACATAGGGGGTTAGAGTGGGGGGGGGGGGGGTTAGAGAGGAGGGAAGAGAGAGGATAAAAGGAGAGAAGAGGAGGTTAGAAAGAGAGGAGAGGATAAGAGAGAAGAGGCGAGGTTAGTTGAAGAAGATAGGGGAGAGGGGAAGGTTAGGAGTGGCGAGAAATTCAATTTAATGGGACTTTAGGAAAGATTATGAGGATGGATGGATGGAAAGGAGAGGGCAGAGAGAAGTCTATGAAAGAGTGGCGAGGATGTGAGCAAGATGAAGAGGAGAGAACCCACTGGGCACAGACGTCAGTTCAAGTCTAGATTTACATTTGGTTGAGTTGTCAACTAACGTCAATTTAACGTGAAATCAACAGCAAAAATGTCACCATATCATTGTATTTAGGTTAAAAGTTGTGTGAAAAAAATACAAAATGACCTGACTTTTGGACTTTTTGCAAATCCAATACTTTTCCCACGTTGATTCAACGTCATCACATAGATTTTTTAATGAATTTATATTATTTTCAAGGACAGCAATATAGCTCTTGTGAATGTCTTATAATCCAACATTTTGATTGAATCCTTTATTAGATTGTGTGATTCAGAAATAATCTTAACAGGTTGATGATTTATCACATTACGGAGAGAACAGATTATATTCACTGGGTGATTACTAGATGTTTTTATTTCAAAGGTAGCCTTTCCTAACCTGGTCCCAGATCTGTTTGTGCCAATAACCATATGGGAGTGAGCAAGACAGCACAAATGGTGCTTTTTCCATTGAGACTTACCTCCACACCAGTGTGTCACCAGTGTGTTAATGGAAGCTCTAGTGTTAGTGTGTTTCCACTCCAGAGCCAAGCCATCTGCCTCTAAAGTGCCATGAAACAGCCTCGAGAGGTGAGACTTAATGGATTGATGCAGAGACAATTTAATATAAACAGATTAAGATAAAGCTCCTTATTTCTCCTTGACATATACCTCTCTTTCTTATTTATTATCTAACGTAAATCCTGCTGATGGCATATTAACCAAAAAGCAACATTTTAGCCACAGTTGTTCTGCAGTGCGGTAGGTAAGACGGTTGGATATGATCAAGGAGGGAATCGGTCTTTGGCTCTGTCTCAATTGTCTAAAAATCTGTCCTCTCCTCGGGTCTTCTTCATTTGCACTGATTAGAAAAGACTTGGCAGGTGAAAACAATATAGTGGAAGCTCATCATTAGGCTGGCTTTCACCTGCTCAATTATTTTAGATTAGTGCAGATACCGGAGGAGGCAAGGAGAGGACAGACAGACAATTGAGAAAAGGCCTTGAAACCGCAATGCTAGTTTCTGGGGCTGTCCATGGTGCTGGAAGGGCTCTCAGCAAAGTGGGAGAGGTAAGGGGTAGAGGGTTTCAGGGGAAAAGGGGAACGTAGATGGGGTAGACAGATTGTACGGTTTAGAGGGGCTGTTTTCAACTCACTCTTGGTGCGGGGCTCCTGTCTTGGTCAGCAGGGTGAGGACGAAGAACATGAAGACGACGAACACGGCTAGTCCCACCCAGAAGCCGATGACGATGGAGTCTGCAACATCAGATCAACAAGGGATTATGGTCCAGTTCCGGTCAGTAAATAGTCCTTAAGTTGTAAAACAAGCACACTGCGTTGGAAGATGTTACATCATCTCCATCTCTCCCTCTGTCTTTCACGTTTCTCTTATTCCCTCTCTTTAAATACAGTCAGATTGTTTTGGAGAGATTTTTGGATGAGATGGAGAAGTGAATGCAACATATGTATTATTCACTTGCCGATTCCAGTTGATATACAGCGGCTTGCGAAAGTATTCACCCACCTTGGCATTTTTCCTATTTTGTTGCCTTACAACCTGGAATTAAAATTGATTTTTGTGGGGTTTGTATCATTTGATTTATACAACATGCCTACCACTTTGAAGATGCAAAATAGTTTTTTATTGTGAACAAACAAGAAATAAGACAAAAAAAACAGAATAGTTATGCCCCCTCAAGTTTTCACCCCCCACCACCTTTTGCAGCAATTATAGCTGCACGTCTCTTGTAGTATGTCTCTATAAACTTGGCACATCTATCCACTAGGATTTTTCCCATTCTTCAAGGCAAAACTGCTCCAGCTCCTTCAAGTTGGATGGGTTTCGCTGGTGTACAGCAATCTTTAAGTCAAACCACAGATTCTCAATTGGATTGAGGTCTGGGCTTTGACTAGGCCATTCCAAGACATTTAAATGTTTCCCCTTAAACCACTCAAGTGTTGCTTTAGCAGTATGCTTAGGGTCATTGTCCTGCTGGAAGGTGAACCTCCGTCCCAGTCTCAAATCTCTGGAAGACTGAAACAGGTTTCCGCTCAAGAATTTGCCTGTATTTAGCACCATCCACCATTCCTTCAATTCCCAGTCCCTGCCGATGAAAAACATCCCCACAGCATGCTGCCACCACCATGCTTCACTGTGGGGATGGTATTCTCGGGGCGATGAGAGGTGTTGGGTTTGCGCCAGATATAGCGTTTTCCTTGATGGCCAAAAAGCTCAATTTTAGTCTCATCTGTCCAGAGTTCCATCTCCATATGTTTGGGGAGTCTCCCACATACCTTTTGGCGAACACCAAACATGTTTGCTTATTTTTTTCTGGCCACTCTTCCATAATTCCCAGCTCTGTGGAGTGTACGGCTTAAAGTGGTCCTATGGACAGATACTCCAATCTCCGCGGTGGAGCTTTCCAGCTCCTTCAGGGTTATCTTTGGTCTCTTTGTTGCCTCTCTGATTAATGCCCTYCTTGCCTGGTCTGCAAGTTTTGGTGGGCGGCCCTCTTTGGCAGGTTAGTTGTGGTGTCATATTCTTTCCATTTTGTAATAATGGATTTAATGGTGCTCCGTGGGATGTTCAAAGTTAGATTATTTTTTATAACCCAACCCTGATCTGTCCTTCTCCATAACTTTGTCCCTGACCTGTTTGGAGAGCTCCTTGGTCTTCATAGTGCCACTTGCTTGGTGGTGYCCCTTGCTTAGTGGTGTTGCAGACTCTGGGGCCTTTCAGAACAGGTTTATATATACTGAGATCATGTGATACTTAAATAAAGTCTACCCGTGTGCAATCTAACTAATTATGTGACTTCTGAAGGTAGTTGGTTGCACCAGATCTTATTTAGGGGCTTCAGAGCAAAGGGGGTGAAAACACATGCACTTTCCCGTTTGTTATTTTTTAGAAACAAGTATTTTTTTCCATTTCACTTCACAAATTTGGACTATTTGTGTATGTCCATTACATAAAATCCAAATAAAAATCAATTTAAATTACAGGTTGTAATGCAATAGGAAAAACGCCAAGGGGGGTGAATACTTTTGCAAGGCACTGTAAACCTAAGCTTGAAACCCTAGGCCTATAGGCATTGGCTATTTTTTTAAATCCCGGGATGAATTTAAACAATAGCTGTTGATAACTTCCTAACTGCTTTAGTCCTAAATAACATAATTGAATATAAACTCAGCAAAAAAAGAAACGTCCCCTCACTGTCAACTGCGTTTATATTCAGCAAACTTAACATGTGTAAATATTTGTATGAACATAACAAGATTCAACAACTGAAACAAACTGAACAAGTTCCACAGACATGTGATTAACAGAATAATGTGTACCTGAACAAAGGGGGGAGTCAAAATCAAAGTAACAGTCAGTATCTGGTGTGGCCACCAGCTGCATTAAGTACTGCAGTGCATCTCCTCCTCATGGACTGCACCAGATTTGCCAGTTCTTGCTGTGAGATGTTACCCCACTCTTCCACCCAGGCACTTGCATGTTCCCGGACATTTCTGTGGGAAATGGCCCTAGCCCTCACCCTCCGATCCAACAGGTCCCAGACGTGCTCAATGGGATTGAGATCCGGGCTCTTCGCTGGCCATGGCAGAACACTGACATTCCTGTCTTGCAGGAAATCATGCACAGAACAAGCAGTACGGCTGGTGGCATTGTCATAATGGAGGGYCATGTCAGGATGAGCCTGCAGGAAGGGTACCACATGAGGGAGGAAGATGTCTTCCCTGTAACGCACAGCCTTGAGAATGCCTGTAATGCCAACAAGCTCAGTCCGATGATGCTGTGACATACCGCCCCAGACCATGACGGACCCTCCACCTCCAAATCGATCCCGCTCCAGAGTACAGGCCTCGGTGTAACACTCATTCCTTTGACGATAAATCGGCAAATTTGAAGATCACCGGCAACTCGGCAGTGAAGAGCACTTTTTGCCAGTCTTGTCTGGTCCAGCGACGGTGGGTTTGTGCCCATAGGCGACGTTGTTGCCGGTGATGTCTGGTGAGGACCTGCCTTACAACAGGCCTACAAGCCCTCAGTCCAGCCTCTCTCAGCCTATTGCGGACAGTCTGAGCACTGATGGAGGGATTGTGCGTTCCTGGTGTAACTTGGGCAGTTGTTGTTGCCATCCTGTACCTGTCCCGCAGATGTGATGTTAGGATGTACCGATCCTGTGCAGGTGTTGTGACACGTGGTCTGCCACGATCAGCTGTCCGTCCTGTATCCCTGTAGCGCTGTTTTAGGCGTCTCACAGTACGGACATTGCAATTTATTGCCCTGGCCACATCTGCAGTCCTCATGCCTCCTTGCAGCATACCTAAGGCACATTCACACAGATGAGCAGGGACCCTGGGCATCTTTCTTTTGGTGTTTTTCAGTCAGTAGAAAGGCCTCTTTAGTGTCCTAAGTTTTCGTAACTGTGACCTTAATTGCCTAAGCTGTTCCACAGGTGCATGTTCATTAATTGTTTATGGTTCATTGAACAAGCATGGGAAACATGGCATGTGGTCCCGTGTGGCTCAGTTGGTAGAGCATGTCGCTTGCAACGCCAGGGTTGTGGGTTCATTCCCCACGGGGGGACCAGGATGAATATGTATGAACTTTCCAATTTGTAAGTCGCTCTGGATAAGAGCGTCTGCTAAATGACTTAAATGTAAACAAATTCTTTGAAAGACAGGGTCCTGAAAAAGGGACGTTTCCTTTTTTGCTGAGTTTATATGATTGAAATATTGTAACATTTAATTTGCTCTGTTAAACTTACCCTTTGGAATTACTTTGATCGCAACAGTGAATCTATTAGGTGTAGATTTCTCAAATCATTCTCACATTGGTAATAGTCAGTGAAAAATATCTAAGCTGGGCTTGGTTAAAACCCTGGATGGAAGACCAAAGGGATAGCTGTAGATAGCTCAACTCTCCAGTAGGAAGTGCTGCCCAGTTTATAATTAAGCAATAAGGCACGAGGGGGTGTGGTATATGGCCAATATATCACGGCTAAGGGCTGTTCTTATACACGGCGCATCGCGGAGTGCCAGGACACAGCTCATAGCCGTGGTATATTGGCCATATATCACAAATCCCTGAGGTGCCTTATTGCTATTATAAACTGGTTACCAACGTAATTAGAGCAGTAAAAATAAAATGTCATACCCGTGTTATAAGGTCTGATATACCACGGCTGTCAGCCAATCAATGCTTTATCTTGGCCAGGTCGCAGTTGCAAATGAGAACTTGTTCTCAACTAGCCTACCTGGTTAAATAAAGGTGAAATAAAAAATAAAAAATAAAAAATAAAGAAAATCAGCATTCAGGGCTCGAACCACCCAGTTTATACTTTTTTCTTATAGCAGATATTGCATTGAGTATCTGATACAAAGGTACAAATTCAACATATTTTATGAGGCTTGTTGAAAATTGGTTACCATAATGACATAATCCTGTGGTTGAATTTTCACTCAAAACAACAGTTGATGACTTTTTGCAAATCCACTGTATTTTCCACATAGATTTCACATCACAATATGTTGACAAATGATGTTGAAACAAGGTTGATTGAACCAGTTTGTGTCCAGTGGGGTCCCACTGATTTGGAAAAAAGGAGCATTACAATTAGGGAAGCAGCTGCCTGATGCAATTATAGAAACCCAATTAACATAGAGGATAGACGTGGTGGGAGTGTAAACAAACATGCACACGCGCAGACACACACTCACAGCGACAAATTCACGCCGACAAAATGTAATGTACACACGCACAACACACACTCAATCAATTGACTAATCAATTGATTTATCTAGCGTTTCATTAAGAGGCCAGGGCAGGCGTTTAGTAAAATAAGATGTCACTCACATCGATGAGCCTTGAGACCCTCGAAAGACACGGGCTCGTCATCGTCATAATATTCATACTGCCACACATAATCACTGCCACGTGTGATGCTGGGTCGACTTTGATTATAATTATTATGGATTTCGGACATCTCAAATGGACACTGGGTTTACCAGACCTAAGAGAAGACAAAAAATAACAGCAAAAGTATTGGCATGCTGAACAACCGACTTAGACCAGGGCATCCGTATGAAAATCGAACCATAAACATTTTCCAGAAATATAAGAACAGATTAAAAGTTTCCAATTGAAGTAAAATGTTCACGTTTTTTTTGACAATAGCCTACCTGCATTTCTTTCCGAATTTAGAAATCCTACAAATGCTCCAACACATTTATCCAGCATCCACTCTTGGAAACGGTAATTCAGTCGCGAACAAATTCCAAGACACGGAGCGTCAAAAGCGAATTCAAGATAAGAGAAAAGTAGAAAAACCATTACAAATAGACACAAACTCAGCTGCGTTATTTTCAAGCCTGTGCATCAGCTGGACATCACACCTAGGCTATGCATCACACTGCTGCTATAGAAGCCTGCAAAGCGCAGTATCAAGTAGCCTCCGCACGAGGGTTCACTGCGGTTGGATAAGCAGCAGCGCGGGTGGGATACCGTGTGACGCAACCTAGGATAATATATTCATATTGATCGGCTTTGGGTATTGAATTGGATTGGATGAGCGAAGGGAGACGTTGTTGTGAAAAACCCAGTGAATGGGTAAAGGCAGTAATGTAGGCCTATTGTAAAAAATATGTTAGGCCTTTTAAAGGGGCAATCTGTGATTGATACATACATTTTTTGGACTGAAATTAAATTGACCATACATAGCCATTGATTCTTGAAGAATATAACAAACACATGCCTCATGAGCTTGGTTCAACTGTCTAACACCACCTGAACCCAAAATATGATCTTGTTTTACTCCTTTGTTTGTAAAAAATATGGTTGTAAACAAACACTGTATAGCCTCACAACAGGTTAAAACTATAATGTTGATATCATATCATGAACTTGAGAGTGGTTACATTTCTCCAGACTCATCCTTCAGCTGCAAGGTTATTATAGTTTTGTGATTTTGTAATAGTTTTTATTTATTAGAGTTTTATAAAATAATTTATATTTTTATTTTATATGATTTAGTTTCAGATTCAGATGTAGTCGTAGTGTTAGGGACAGACAGTAGCCTATGTGTGGGAGGCTAGGAGCCATTTAAGTGTTTTAGGCTTATAGTTTGTGTTTTTGGGGATGTCACTTCCTGCCACGGGGGGGGGGGGGGGGGGGGGGATACATAAGGTGATGAGGTTTGGTTATGTTCTAATTATAAATCAATCTTAATGTGACTTGGATTTAAAAGGATAATCGTCGGCAAGGATTTTGGGCCCCATGAAAAGATATCACATTGGGCCCCACCACCACAGGCCACTCAAACCCTGTGCAATTGCTGTAACCACACACCTCCAGAACCCAATCGACCCATTCAAAGCTTTAAATAACTCTATCGTTGCAGGCTTGTAACTCTCTTGTAGTCCAATATTTACTGTACGATATTTACTGACAGTGAGCAGTGAAAATATAACACTGTGCAGACATACATGCAACATTCTGCATTCAGTGGAATTCACTATTTGATGCAAGACTGATACCCTCTATAAGAAATGTGCTAAAGGACATCTTTTACAGTCTAAATGTAATTTTAATGGTACAATTCTTGAATGGAAAATTCTCTTAACATTCATGAATAACTTAAAATAAATATTAATTAAATATATATTAACCTTCAATTAAAATAAATTAACATTATCATCTATAGAATGATATAACAAACCAAATAATAAAATCAGCAGCAGATTTTTGAACAAAGTATACATACCAACTAGAAAATAAGCAGCTGTAAAAGTGGAAATGGAAAATGGAAAACAAAATGGAAATGAAAAGGCTTGATGGTGGCGCTAGGGGAAAGGTCACTAGGTCATCAAATCAATAGGTTTCTTCCACTTGGGGTCTTGACTGTGCACAACACATTTTATGGCAATCCAGCCATTACTTTGAGATATATCTTGTTCTCAGCCTGTGGSCATCATGTGTGTAGTGATCCAATATCCATAGCCATGTCATTTAACAGTTATCACTGGCCCTTGCTCAGCCTTACTCACCAAGAGCCCAGTGTCGAGCCTTCTTGCTAGAAGTCACTGATAAAGTCTTTGAAGTCCAGCTTTCTAGCTAACTGACTTTCAATGGACAGCATGGCAAGACTGCAAAGCCTGTCTGGGACATAGTGGACCTAAAATAGTTTCAGTTTAAGCTTACTGAAAGCTCTCTTGCCACTAGCAAGTCACAGGCAGTGTGCAAAATATACGTAAAGCAATGCACACTTCTCCAAAAATGCTTTGCAGCTGCATCTTACAAATTGCATCCAGGAGACAAAGAGGGGACAAGTTAGGGGGGAAAGTGGCAGCATATACAGTGTTCAGGTGTCTTACTTCATTTTGAAACTCGTGTAGATTCTGGAATACTTCATGATCAGTGGTTGGTACACAGAAGGGAATTTATCCTCACTAATCTGCCCAACTTTCAGAACAGCAGAAAATTATTCTACAATTTTTGCAGTGGTGTGGAACCTTGTGTCTAAGTCACGTATGATGTTGTCCATAGCAGTAAAAACACTGTGTTCTGAAACACCGTTGTTGCACTGTCTGAGCTGTCTCCTCTTGAGAGGTCTCATCATGGAATCTCTTCCTTTTCTCTCTGGCGCTGTGTTCCTTGCTAAATTGAGGTACAACATCCATTTGCGTAGCAATCAGTATTGCCTCAGACAGGAGAGACTCCCATCCTCTCTAAGAGCCTGCATCTCTTCCTTTAAGGCTCTGATTGGCTGCCTCTGTGTTCAAGTGAGATTTTTCCTGACTGGAGAATCACATTCCTGTCTTAATGTATTGTAGTGCTGCAGCATGAACATGCCATGGGCCATACTGCTCGTTCTGTGCGTGATTTGCTGCAAGACAGGATTGTCAGTGTTCTGCCATGGCCAGCGAAGAGCCCGGATCTCAATCCATTGAGCACGTCTGGGACCTGTTGGATCGGAGGGTGAGGGCTAGGGCATTCCCACAGAATTGTCCAGGAACTTGCAGGTACCTTGGTGGAAGAGTGGGGTAACATCTCACAGCAAGAGGCAAGTCTGGTGCAGTCCATGAGGGGGAGATGCACTGCAGTACTTAATGCAGCTGGTGGCCACACCAGATACTGAATGTTACTTTTGATTTTGACCCCCCTTTGTTCAGGGATACATTATTCAATTTCTGTTAGTCACATGTCTGTGGAATTGTTTCAGTTATGTCTCAGTTGTTGAATCTTGTATGTTGGTACACATATTTACACATGTTAAGTTTGCTGAAAATAAACGCAGTTGACATTGAGAGGACGTTTCTTTTTTTGCTGAGTTTATTCAGATGCTGCGTACATTTAGCTCAAAAACACTGTCGGTGTGATCGAGGCGTAAAGCTGGTTGTCCTAACATTGCCGTTGATGTGCAGTTACTAATAGCTGGTGGCTGTCTTACTTTGTCTTTATACTGAAATTGTTTGTATGATTATTTGTGGGCGCTGTTCAGATTAACTTTGAGGTTGGTTGAGTTCACGTTTACCCGAGCTGGGCGGCTCCGCAAATTACGCAAGGGCTCCGCCTCCCTCTCGTGTCAAAGCGGGTGTCAGTGTTTACAACTTGGATAGAGGATGAATCGGAACTATCCTCTTGGTCACGAAAAGAGAAAAAAAAACACCATGAGAGTGAATTGTGGGAACAGCGATCAGGTAAACTTGTGTTCTCTCCTCTCCAAGTTTGATGTCAGCAAATAACAGTAACGTTAAGTTGATGTGTTAGCTTGCTGTGCATCTCTCTCTAGTCCACATATGTCAGAGTCAAGGCCCGCGGGCCACATCCGGCCGCGAGAAGGTTTTTTACGGCCCCTGGGATGATCTTGATTTATTATTAGAACCGGCCCGCAGACCGCAGCAAGCCGGCAGCCCGCAGATCTTTTACACGCACCAATACTACATTTCCCACAATGCAACGGTGACGCACCGAGCAGTAGGCTGCTTCATTTCAATATTTATTGGCACAGCAGTCGTCAGCATCACAGTAAAATTAACTTTCAGATACCCATCAAAAATGGCAAAACGGAAGGTGGACACTGAGAACGGGGGTTTCAAACAAGGTGGAGTCGAAGTATATGTTCACGGAGGTAGCTGGAAAACCTGTGTGTCTTCTGTGTGGAGAAAGTGTGGCGGTACTGAAAGAGTATAATCTGAGACGACATTATGAAACGAAACACGCGCGACAAAACAGAATATGGACATGGAACAAAGGCTACAAAAGGCAGAGGAATTAAAACGAGGCCTCAAATCTCGACAGGCTCTGTTCAAAAAAGCCAAATCAAGAAGCCAGGCTGCTGTCAAGGCCAGTTTTATTTTGGCAGAAGAGATCGCTAAATCAGCCCGGCCATTTACGGAGGGGGATTTCATCAAAAACTGCATGATTAAAGTTTGTGACGAAGTTTGCCCAGAAAAGGCAACTCTTTTTAAATGTGAGTCTGAGCAGAAACCCATTGCGAGAGAGTAGACAGTTGTCCATCAATCTAAAGAGCAGCTTGTGAAAAAGGGAAAAGATTTCATTGCATATTCCTTGGCTGTGGATGAGAGCACGACATTTCTGACATTGCCCAGTTGTCAATTTTCATCCGCGGAGTGGACTCCAGCCTAAGCGTGACAGAGGAGTTTTTGGCTTTACTCCTATGCATGGCACAACTACGGGGCATGATTGTATGAAGAGGTGTCAAGATGTGTAAATGAGATGGACTGCCTTGGGAAAAACTCGTGGTTGCTTTGACAACCGACGGAGCACTGCGATGTGTGGACACAGGAGCGGACTGGTGGCGAAGATACGGGAAAAGATGCAAGAGGAAAACGCGACAGGTGAGCTGACAGCTTATCATTGTATCATACACCAGGAAGCGTTGTGCGGTAAAGCTTGAAAGGGAGCATGTTGAGCATCACGCGCACAGTTAACTTTATCAGAGCCAAAGGTTTGAATCACCGCCAGTTCAAGGCATTTGACGGAGTTAGAAACGGAGCATGGTGATTTGCCTTATCACACAGAGGTGCGATGGCTAAGCCAGGGAAAGGTGCTTCAAAGATGTTTGAGCTTCGTGAGGAGATGTCTGTTTTGGACAGCAAAGGGAAAGACACAACACAACTCCGAGACGAATGTTTCTGTGTGAAATGGCTTTTCTGTGTGACATTACGAGTCATCTGAATGCAATGAACTTGCAGCTGCAGGGTCGGGATCATGTCATCTCTGATATGTACAGTAAGTGAAGCATTTAAAACCAAACTGACTCTGTGGAGACGCAGATGCGGAAGAAAATTTGAGCCACTTTCCCAGCTGCCAGACCATGAAAGAGAAGCTCTCTACCAGTGCGTTCCCAGCGCACAGTTGGCTGATAAAATAGGTATGCTTGCCGCTGACTTTCGACGCCGATTTGCTGACTTTGAAGCACAAAAAAGCAGTTGGAACTGCTCGGTAACCCATTTGCTGTTGACGTGGAAGCTCACCACCAAACCTCCAAATGGAGTTGATTGACCTCCAATGCAATGATGCACTGAGGGCAAAATATGCGCGGAGTGGTGCTGCGGAGTCGCCCGTTTCCTCCCGACACAATGCCCAGCTGCGCATCCAGGCTGCTCAAACGTTGTCTATGTTTGGCAGCACATACCTGTTGTGAACAACTGTTTTCTTTGATGAACCTGAACAAAACATCACACAGAAGTCGACTTACTGCTGAACACCTCCATAATATCTGAGATTCTCTCAGCTCAGAGCTTACCGAACATTGATGAACTTGTGGAAAAGATGGGACAACAAGTATCACACCTCAACCTCAAACAAGTGAACATTACTGTGCAATCACATATTTAGAGTTTTTACTCAGTTCAAGTTTAAAAGTTAAAGTTTAATATTTGTTTTCCATGCATGTTACTTCTCCTTAAACAAAGTGTTGTTTTTGATTAATAGATTTTTGCACTTTATTTATTGTATTTCAATCCAATTATATTTTAAAAATATTTCAGTTGAGTGGATGATAGAAAATTGCTATTATTGTTTTTTTCTTTGAAGTAAATTTAGCCCACTTTTGCTAAATAGAAAATATAGGCTACTGATGGTGCTTGAATACCGGTTTCTTTCATTTAATGTTCATGTTATGGGATTTTTATATAAGGAAATTTGTCTTTTGTGTCTGTTGAAAATTAAAGATTCTGACAGAGCCATAAGAAAATATGCTTTATTTATCTGATCTATATTGGAATATATTTGTTAGGTTTTCAGTAGGTTCAATTAGGTTCACTAGACTATATGCGTCATTTAAAAATTTTAATGAACATTCGAACAGTCCGGCCCTCGGCTTGTAGCTAAATTTTTATTTGGCCTCCGTCCATTTGACTTTGACACCCCTGCTCTAGTCTGTTGTTTTGCTAACCTAGCTGGGCAGTGCATCTCTTGGTCTGTCTGTGTCTTGCTTGCCAGCCATTTCCAGGGCTGTGTTCTGTGACTTTGTGCCTGACAAAAGTGAGAGTGAATAAACACCAACAGGCAACCTTGTTTATAACTGCAGCTTGGAAAAGATAACCGCGTCGCGCGTGAACATGCGTTCATATGCGCGTGCACAAAATGAAATTTGCGCTTTCCAGCAGAACATCTGTGGGACCAGTCCAGACAATATATTGGCGTGATGCACATTTCATATGCGCATAATAATTTAAAACAAGACATGATCATCTAGTCTCTCAGCAAGGTTTAGTTACAACTCTGGACTAATGCAAGATGGCAAGCAATGGATTGACATTGAAATTGATTTATATATTAAACTTTATAAACGTTGATTAGCTGGACTACTGGGCAATATGATGCACATCTCTCAGTAATATTAACCAAGTATTCAGCCAAGCATAGTATAAATAGTATTTTTGTTGAAATGTATTAAAGGAAATCTGGGAGCCAGTTTGAATGGGCCTCTGCAGCTGATAAAATAATAGTATTGTTATCTATAATTTACAGGTGCAGCACAGACTCAGTTGATCACATCCATCCTCAGCAGTACTAACACAGACCGTAAGTCCAGTACACGCAGTACAGCTGGCCTCAGACAGTACTAACACAGACCCAGTACAGCTGGCCTCAGACAGTACTAACACAGACCAGTACAGGCAGCCTCAGCAGTACTAACACAGACCAGTACATCCAGCCTCAGCCAGTACTAACACAGACCCAGTACTCCAGCCTCAGCCAGAACTAACACAGACCAGCACATCCAGCCTCAGACAGTACTAACACAGACCAGTAATCCACCTCAGACAGTACTAACACAGACCCAGTACATCCAGCCTCAGACAGTACTAACACAGACACAGTACATCCAGCCTCAGCCAGTACTAACACAGACCCAGTACTGGCAGCTTCAGCCAGTACTAACACAGACCCAGTACAGCTGGCTCAGACAGAATAAACAGACCAGTACAGCTGGCTTCAGCAGTATAATACAGACCCAGTACATCCAGCCTCAGACAGTACTAACAGACCCAGTACAGCTGGCTTCAGCCAGTACTAACACAAGACCCAGTACATCCAGCCTCAGACAGTACTAACACAGACCCAGTACATCCAGCCTCAGCCAGTACTAACACAGACCCAGTACATCCAGCCTCAGACAGTACTAACACAGACCAGTACAGCTGGCCTCAGACAGTACTAACACAGACCAGTACAGCTGGCTTCAGCAAATACTAAACCCAGGTGAAGTATGTCAGCCCAGCAGTACTAACACAGACCCAGGTGAAGTACAGGCAGCCTCAGCAGTACTAACACAGACCAGGTGAAGTACAGGCAGCCCAGCCAGTACTAACACAGACCAGTACATCCAGCCTCAGACAGTACTAACACAGACCAGTACTGGCAGCTTCAGCCAGTACTAACACAGACCCAGTACAGCTGGCCTCAGACAGAACTAACACAGACCCAGTACAGTGCCTAAACAGTACTAATACAGACCCAGTACAGCTGGCTTCAGCCAGTACTAACACAGACCCAGTACAGCTGGCCTCAGACAGAACTAACACAGACCCAGTACAGCTGGCTTCAGCCAGTACTAATACAGACCCAGTACAGCTGGCTTCAGCCAGTACTACACAAGACTCAGTACATTCAGCCTCAGACAGTACTAACACAGACCAGTACATCCAGCCTCAGCCAGTACTAACACAGACCCAGTAACTCCAGCCTCAGACAGTACTAACACAGACCCAGTACAGCTGGCCTCAGACAGAACTACACAGACCAGTACATCCAGCCTCAGCCAGTACTAACACAGACCAGTACATCCAGCCTCAGCCAGTACTAACACAGACCAGTACATCCAGCCTCAGCCAGTACTAACACAGACCCAGTACAGCTGGTCAGACAG
This sequence comes from Salvelinus sp. IW2-2015, assembly GCF_002910315.2. Taxonomy (NCBI): domain Eukaryota; kingdom Metazoa; phylum Chordata; class Actinopteri; order Salmoniformes; family Salmonidae; genus Salvelinus; species Salvelinus sp. IW2-2015. The sequence continues at coordinate 2,644,138 of NC_036868.1, read as the reverse complement.
TACTAATACAGACCAGTACATCAGCTCAGACAGTACTAAACAAGACCCAGTACATCCAGCCTCAGCCAGTACAACACAGACCCAGTACATCAGCCTCAGCCAGTACTAACACAGACCAGTAATCACCAGAGTACTACACAGACCATAATCAGCCTCAAACAGTACTAATACAGACCCAGTACAGCTGGCTTCAGCAATACTAACACCCAGGTGAAGTACTGTCAGCCCCAGCCAGTACTAACACAGACCAGTACATCTCAGCATCAGCCAGTACTAACACAGACCCGTACATCCAGCCTCAGCCAGTACTAACACAGACCCAGTACATCCAGCCTCAAACAGTACTAATACAGACCCAGTACAGCTGGCTTCAGCAAATACTAACACCCAGGTGAAGTACTGTCAGCCCCAGCCAGTACTAACACAGACCCAGGTGAAGTACAGGCAGCCCCAGCCAGTACTAACACAGACCCAGGTGAAGTACAGGCAGCCTCAGCCAGTACTAACACAGACCCAGGTGAAGTACAGGCAGCCTCAGCCAGTACTAACACAGACCCAGGTGAAGTACAGGCACCCCAGCAGTACTAACACAGACCCAGGTGAAGTACAGGCAGCCTCAGCAAGTACTAAACAGACCACAGGTGAAGTACAGGCAAGCCAGCCAGTACTAACACAGACCCAGGTGAAGTACAGGCAGCCTCAGCCAGTACTAGCACAACCAGAGGTGTACAGCCAGCATCAGATACCAGCAGCTCAGACCCTAATAGAACAGTTGCTGCTCCACCAAATGACCCAGCAGATTGGCCCCCAGTCTTAACAGACTTCATGAGGACTGAGTTAGTGAGCAGAGGTCCATTCAAACCAGGACTGAATTTGTCTTACCTGAAAGACAAGTCTAGAAGAGGTTTTCATTCAGGCGTATTACAGAGACAGCTGTCAAACGGGGAAAAGATTACCAGGAGCTGGCTTTCATACTCAATCTAAAACAACKCGGTGTATTGTTTTTGCTGTAAGCTATTTTCTACAAAAGACTACAAAATAATAAAGGAAGGCGTGAATGACTGGTCAAATATCACCGCCATTCTGAAACACCATGAGGGTAGTCCTGAACACACAAACAATATGATTGTTTAATAAGTATCACCCAGTCTCTGGCTGAAAGAAACCGAGCATTCAGGGGTTCATCAGACAAACTCTTCCAACCAGATAATGGAAACTTCTTAAAAGAGGTTGAATTACTGGAAAAATTTGACCCCGTTATGGAAAATCATCTCAGCAAAAATAAAGATGGAGATACACATGCTCATTACCTTGGGAAGCGCATACAGAATGAGCTGATACAGATTGTGAGTGACAAGATTCTGGAAGCAATAGTGACTCAAGTAAGAGACTCAAAGTACTTCTCCATTATCTTGGACTGTACATCTGACATTAGTCACCAGGAGCAAATGTCCATTATTCTGAGAAGTGTGGCTTTAAAGGGAAAGCCAGAGATCAAGGAKCACTTCCTCGGCTTTGTGAATGTTGAGGTTACAGCAGGCTTGAATCTGTCCACTGTCATCTTAGATAAGCTGAACGAGCTGAAGATTCCATTTGAAGATTGCAGAGGGAAAGCTTATAATAATGCCACCAACATGAAGGGCAAGCACCAAGGAGTACAAGCCAGACTGCTAAAAGAATCCCAGAGCCGTGTTTGTCCCATGTGGAGCACATACTCTAAACCTTGTCATTGCAGATGCTGCCAAATCTTCAAAAGATGCAGTTAGGTTTTTTGGACATGTGCAAAAGCTCTTCACATTCTTTCCAGCTGGCAAACAAAGATGGAGTGTTTTGAAGAAACACGTGAACATAACCGTGAAGTCATGGAGTGAGACAAGATGGGAGAGTAGGCTCTAAAGTGTTCATGCAATCAGGTATCAGGCTTCTGAGGTTCAGGAGGCATTACTGGAAGCCAGACAGACGATCAACGATCCTGTGGCCAAAGTGGAGGCACAAGCACTTGCAGAGGAAGTTGGGTCCTAACGCTTCTTGATTTTCTGTGTCGTATGGTGTGAGATACCGACATTGACAAACAAGGTGAACATGCTCCTCCAATCCGCCTCAATGTAGTTGGATATTGCAGTGAATTTAATCTCAAATGCAAAGGCCTCCCTCACTACATACCGGGAAACTGGATTCTTTGAGGCCCAGACAACAGCCAAAAGCATTTGTGAAGAAATAAATGTGGAGGCTGTTCTGAAATAGAAGAGATTGAGAAACAGCAAGAGTCTTTTGAGCTATGAGGTTCCTGATGAACCAGTGACTGATGCACTGAAAAACCTTGAAGTCAACTACTTCAACATTGTGGTCGACTCTGCTGTGACATCCATGGATGAGAGATTTGAAACACTCAATCAGGAGAAAACTAAATATGGAGTGCTGCTGAACTTCAGCACTGCCTCTCAGATGTCCCGTGGATCTTTAAAGGATCACTGCATGGAAGTTGATAACACTCTAACCTTCTAATTAAAATACTCTAATGACTCTGATGACTGTGACATCAGTGGAATGGATCTGGTACACGAGATTCAGAATTGACCTGATCTGCTATCAGATAAGATGACTGCCTTTGAGCTGTTTTCCTTTCTCTGTGAGAAAAACTTGGAGGAACTCTATGCGAGTTGCAGTCACCCTACCAGTAACAGTAGCATCGGCAGAGAGGAGCTTTTCAAAATGAAAGCTCATCAAAAGCTACCTGAGGTCTTCCATGTCACAGGAACGTTTGAGTGGTCTGGCCATCATGAGTAKAAATCATTACGTGGGGAAACACATCCTATGATGATATCCTTGTGATGATTTTGGGTCAAGAAAGTGCCGTAGAGGAATATTTTGATGGTAAGATTTTAAGTCAAACATTCAAAGGTTTACACACTTAGTAACATTTAAGATTGTATGGCAGAAGAGCATTTGTGTAAATGACTGTTTAACTAACTATGTGACATACTTTCTCAATTTCTTCCATGCAGTCCAGACAGACTGGTGTTTATGCTGATGTTGAAAATGCCCAGGCTGTAGAGGGAACCAAAGTTAATCACACAGCTGTGTAGGTTTTATTTACTATTTTGAGACATATAGCTGCAGCCATAGCCTATAGGTTTATGTTTACATTGTATAGACAAAGCTAATTGTATAATATCGTGGGGACTGGACTAATTACCAGAGCCAAAGCTCAGTGTTATATTTGATAATTTTCTACATTTGGGATTTTCTACAATTTCTTATTTATGTTAATGTATTCACTTATCTTAAAATTCTATAGAAAATATTCTATTCAATAAATATAGTTTTTTTTATACCTCATTTTGTTCTGTATAGGTCTACTTATTCTTAGACTGACATATTGAGCAAACCGTTTTAAATGAGGGAGGATTGTAGTGGGAGCACTGGGGTGTCCGGTGTGACTGTGTGATAATGACAAATGGTTTACATGGCTCCCGGGTCAGGTAGGAGGGCCTCTTAGCAGAATTTTTCTTAGGGTCCCAGGGAGGTCAGGACCGGCTCTGACACTTACGCTCCGTGCTCGCCCACTGATTTCTTCCTTGTTAGCTAATGATGGGTAGTAATAGTGATGCCCAAGTTAGGACTATTTGAAACATCGCCATCTACTGGCAGAATTTACCCGCCAGAGTCTGAAAACACCATTCGAAAAAAAGCTTTGAAACCCCAATTGATTTTTGCCAAAAGTAGAAGAAAAAAACTACAACTAAACATAATTAATGATGGTTTTTTATTTTAATTAGTTTTGCAGTCAAAGGTAATCATTTTAGTATAGTTTTAGTTTTTAATATTTTTCTTTATTTTATTTCAGTTTACTAAATTGTTTTTTCAATTTTTGTTTTTATTTTAGTTTCAGTTTTAGTTGACTATATATAATACATAACCTTGCTCAGCTCTTTGCCAGAAACAGTGGCGAGATGACCACTTTGTTATTGTTTGAACTGCAGATTGCCCGAGTATATATTTGTATAAATATTAGATGTGAAACCACTGATAGCCTTGCCATTTATATTTTACTTGGTTAGGGCTAATATCTTTTTCGTTATATATTTTCATTATATATCATCTAATCTGCCCCCCCCCCATTATTTTAAATCAATATGGCAAGTTGATATTTCAACTTTTTACATCACTCACAATCAAGGAGCCTCTTTTTTAATATTTTCTATCTAGCCTACCTCATGAAGGAACAATTGGTGTACTCCATCCAATGAAATTCCGACTTGCTTCTAAAGGCAAGATCCAATGGTCTATCAGAAGTGCATCAGTGGTCATTGATGTGGACCGCTAGAGGTGGTCTATGGTACATGAAAACATGATAAGAGACATTTGATTAAATCGTACTATTCATTTTCTGCTCCATTGATCTATGGAATCATTTATTTATAGCACCACGAACAAGATTATCTCAAATTCCATTCTGTTCCAAAAAGTTGTAGTTGTTTCAACTAATTATTATTAGGTAACAGGTTCCACTGCCTTTTTTAGTTTACTAAACTTTCGATCAAAGTATTCCCTGAACTTACATTTTTTAGTTTGCACAAACTTTGCTCCAACTTAAGAAAAATTCAGTCAATTTAAAATGATGTGTCTGCTCAATTTGTCTCATATGTTCATTCAACTAGAAATTATTATTTGGGCGTTTTCACTAAATGTTTTCAACTTACATATTTGACATACATTCATTGGCGACCCGTCATTTAGTGCAGGTGGGGCTGTTTTGAGTCCCACATTTGTAGATCATTTTTTGGAGGGGGGCTTTCCTGTTTTGCTTGTTATTTTGGCATGAATACGTGTCACATATCAGTTTGCAAACAATGTAAAAATATAGTTATATCATTGAGTTAATAAAGCTGCATACAAACATGGTCTATTTTTTGTTTTCTTGAGTAAGGCAGCTCCAAAATGTAGGTGTTTCAGCCTAGCTCAGTGCTTTCTGTGGTGGTGGGGCAGGCCAGCAGAAATGCGGAGYGTTGCGCTGTGATTGGCTCAGTGTTCTGTCACTCATGGAGACACTACGTCATCTCCAAGTCTAAAGGTAGAGCTAGAAAATTCAAGCACCTTGGGTGCTGCCATAGAGTTACATTGAAAGTGCCCATCCATGAAGGCTCAAGGTCATTAGCCACAGAGAAAATTATGTCAAATCACATTATAACCACAATAGCTTTGATTRGACTGACAATGTCAASATCATAMTTTCAAAATCATATCTAGCAGTCATCATCATGAMTCAAKTCGACAATCTACTGGAAAATCATTTTTAATCCTTGTCATATGAAGAGAAATAATGAAGAGAAATTATAGATAAAACGTATCGGTGCTCATGGGCCRTTGGACATGAACATTACACAACAAGTTGGATATCGCAAATTCAACAATGAGTGGTWTGGAAGGAATCAGGCTAACTGCAAGCATTGCAAAGCAATCACTAGCCTGCTATTCAGTGGAGTGGCTGTGTGATCCCAAGTCTAAGATTAAGGGTATCTTTTCTTAGTTTAAAATGATAAACTTTCAACATTGGTCATGCTGTCAGTGAAGCATGATTTATGCCGTGCTCAAAACAACTGTTAACTCGGAACTGAAAAATCTGACTTTAGTGAGTTCAAGACAACTGGGAACTCGGGAAAAATGAGCTACGACTGGGAAAATACATTTTTAACTTTCATCCAACTTGGAATTGTAAATTCAGAACTTGGGTCTCTTTTCTAGAAGATCACTGACGTCATCATTATTCAACTTTTTTTTCCAGTGTTCCCAGTTGTCTTGAAAGCACCATAAATCCAGAGAATGCCAGACTTTGATGACAATGTTTGATGACAAAATTTGCCCATGAAGGACCATCGCGCCACCTTCCTGTTCAAGTGAGCACAGCACAACAAGGTGAGTCCAAAAATGTATTGTATGTTGCTGCATAAATTATGTAATATGCCAGGGAGGTATGTATACTGTAGCTAAGAAAGTAATACTAAGTGTATGTTGTGTCGTAAGCTGTTAGTAGCCCATGTGCCTCACCCTAATAATTTGGTCTATTTTCTCCTCTAAATTCTGCCTACTGTTCTGTCTTTGTGGTGCACATGTAACCTATAACCTGTTTTTGAGAATTGTAGTCATCGAATATTGTAAGAGTTTTCATTGTCTGCTTATATGCCCCCTTTATTTTTGCTACGGTTCTGACTTGGTGTACACGGAGAACACTGTAAGAACGGCCCATAWTCTGAATTCTGTTGCTGTAYATTTCAAAAGTGCTGAACAAATAGTTATATTGACCAAGTCCATCCTAGCTCGCTCAATAATGTCTTAATCGATATTCCGGATTGCCTCTTATCCGCTTGTCATCCCCTTATGCCATAGTTTGTACATCTCAATTGTCAGTAGAAATCACATTTGTTTAAGCAAGTCAGCCATATCAGCTATGTTTTTTATAAAGGCAGTAAATTAGCCTGAATTAACTGTTTCGCTGCCAGACAAGGGTCCAATGATAGCCTTGTGTAGCGGTGGTAAGGTGTTGAGACTGCTGTTGGGACTCTGACGTTGGGACAGCTTTATATAGACCCTAACAGTTTGTGCGCACCGTTTGTCACCAGTATAGTGCAATTCATGTATTGTTTAGTGTTGTGTTGTGTAACTTGTGTAGTGGCTTTGCTGGCATGCATCCCACATTTAATCTTGTTTGCTCCACCAACATTTACATGCTAAAATGGCCACTGCATACATTGACATGTGGATGTTGTTTATACTGTAAATATCTTTCAACATGTCCTCACCTGGGACTTTAACTCAAAATCATTTGGTTCATGACATACTAAATACATTTTAGTCCCTTGGTTAAAGTGCACTATCGATTTCAATTCAACTGCTTTAGCATTGTGTACCACCTAGACGCGATGATGATGGTAACGACAGCCTACACGACTGCATTTTGACAAATCGATAAGGCTCTTCATTGAATTTTTTTTCATGATGTACGAGAAACTTACATGTTGTAAGGACCACATATATTTTTTCCATAAAATATTTTTTTGTCATATATGCGAAAACGTAAAAACATTGTTTGACGTTAGTAGTAGCTGGTAGCCTAGTCAAGGATGCATCAATGCAATATTGGCACACAACCTTTTGTTACAGACCAACGGAACAAATTTGTAGTTTTAAAATATCCCTCTAGTGGCCGCAGTTGACCTATTTTAAGAAATGCCATTGGTTGGTGGATATAAAGTCAACGATCTTTGATAGGCTGATGAAGAATTTGTGCCAGGAGATAATCAGTGCCACCTGTTGAGGTTAGCATATGTCATCAAATCAAATGTATTTATCATGTCCTTCTTACATCAGCTGATATCTCAAAGTTCTGTACAGAAACCCAGCCTAAAACCCCAAACAGCAAGCAATGCAGGTGTAGAAGCACGGTGGCTAGGGAAAACTCTCTAGAAAGGCCAGAACCTAGGAAGAAACCTTGAGAGGAACCAGGCTATGAGGGGTGGCCAGTCCTCTTCTGGCTGTGCCGGGTGGAGATTATAAGATCATGTTATCTGACGCGACCAGCTACAATTTAGTGTTCTCTCACGTTTAAGTAAATCAATGAATTGAATTGGCTGATATACATTTTGTGCCAGAGAACCTGTTTAAATTGAAATGGTTGCTTATGTTCCCAAGTGTGTACCTGTCATGCCAAATAGTATCCCCCTGCCTAAAAGTGTCCCTCCCTGCGTCACAATGAGATTCAAGAAGCTATTAGCGTCCGTTGCTACTGTCGTTGCTAGGTTCGTTGTTAGAGCATGCCAAATTCTTCCCGTTTTCTCAAGTTGGACCTAAGTTTGGGACAACTAAAAATATTAAGTTCAGGTAACACTGACTGAAAAGTTGAGTAAACTRAAAAGAGGCTGTGGAACCAGTTACTTAATAATAATAATTTTAACAACTAGAATTAGTTTTACAGTGTAGTGTGTGTGTAGTGGACGTTATGCTGCTTGCTTAACGAATACTGCTTCCTCATGATTTGTCTCTTACCGAGGTGCCAACCCAGGACCTCTGCATTGCTAGCACACGTGTCGRTGCCACCGAAAAGCTAGCAATTTGGCAATGGAAGTGGGGACACTTCAGGCTGGGGAGTCAGTTTCATACATCCCCATGCTCTACATGTGCAGGGATGAGGGATGTTTCATGTAGTAAATGAGCGGAACTTTGGAAATAATTTGTTCTGGAAGGAGAATAAACATTCACAAATTAATTAATCTGTCCATCTACCCATCAATCCATCTACCCATCAATCCATCTACCCATCCATTCCCAATGCATTTTAGGCATTATCAAAGGATGCTACACTCAACAAGCATATTTGTCCAAATCATAAATACCTCTGGCCCTTCTCATGTAGGGAATGAACACTGTTGGCTTGTCGGTGTTGCAGCACGTGCATTATTTTATGTAGCAAAAAAATATGAATGAATTAGCCCCCCCCCCCCATTCGTTCCAACTCAGAATCATGACTATCAAATCATTTTCTCATTCTGTGGACTTACTCGGAGAGCTAACTACTCATGTAAAGGTTGTAAGCTAGTTTACATGCTGTGCACTCCTCGTACGAAAGACAGGGAATACCAATGACTTACAAAGGACATGCCTGTGATCTTTCTACTGAGGCTTTGTAGGCCTGCTATAGAACTAGGCCATTGTCTTCTGTAGTGCTTAAAGGCAGCTGACAGTCCTTCAAATAGAAGGATACAGTCTCTTCTCATCACCATCCCCATGTGGCCTTGTGATGTGGCCTTGTGATGTGGCCTTGTGATGTGGCCTTGTGATGTGGCCTTGTGAGCGAGTTGTGGTTTAACTGAAAAGTATGTGTAATGCCTGCTTTGTGGGGATCAACATGTACTCTATTAACAATTTGAGTAGTGTAAAATATTGTCAAGATCATAAGAAGACATGAAATCCCCAACATTTAAGAATTTACTATTTCTAGTTTACCTCCAGATATGAATCTATAATCCTTTCCTTAGACAAAGAACCACTCACATAACCTAGTCCTAGACCTTTGTGCTGTCTTGCCGACGCCGGCCAAATAGGAGTTGTCTACACTGCACAAACAGATCTGGGACCACGCTACGGTGTCCATATTTACATAGATTTAGCCTTAGTCTCGGCCAGGCTACCACTCATACATCTCCACCACCCAGAAAGGCATAATGGGCTCTAGCTACTGCAGCAGAACTCTCATGACTCACCCATGCAGATAGGAACTAGGCTTACATTTGGCCTGAACCGACATAGGCTTCGTCCCAAATAGCACCCTATTCTGTACATAGTGCACTACTTTTTAACCAGAGCTCTATGGGCTCCTCGTCAAAATGTGGTGCATTAAATAGGGAATAGGGTGCCATTTGGCACATATCCTGAGTTACACCACATTTTTTTTTAAATTCAGTGATACAACTGTAGTTCAGTACAAAACACCTAATTAGCATAATATGACCTGTTGGTTCTACCCTATTTGAAAGTACTGCATATTTAAAGGAGCAATCAGGGATCTA